>NC_056747.1:862449667-862717167 GCF_019279795.1 Protopterus annectens | reverse complement strand
TAATTTGACTTTTCCACATTTGTTAAGGAGATTTTCACTGGATAAGAATTGTAGAGAAGCAGCATTTACTCACCACTTAAGTTTGGAAACTCTAGAGACATTAACAGTCAGTAAATGGTTTGTCACATCTTGGGTCTTATAGGTTTCAGACCAGCTTTCCCTGAGTATTATTCCTGCTAATGATTTGTACAGTGATACTTCAGGTCCTTGTTTTACCAGTATTTATTTAAATTTAAGTATTGGTTCAATGTTGCTGCTTTAGGTGTCTGGTAACTGCATAAATTAAGTTTGCAATCATAATTTTGTTTTATTACTTTTGTTAAGGTATGATGTCCATGCAGCAACAACCACAGCAGCAACAGCAAGGCTATGGCATGGTACCTGGTATGCAGCCTAATATGCCCAGTATGATGGGAATGAGCTTTGGCCCACAAATTCCCACAGGACCAATGGCTATGCAGGTAACTAATAGTCATAATTCATGTCTTGTCTCACAAATGCCCTATTATTGATAAGCAACATAATGTACTGACTTTTTTTCTGTGTTGTTTTCCCTCATTCCCATTTCTTCTGACCATCAAGTCCCTCTCCCCTGTGGAACTCAACACATTTGATCTCTGAGCTGGAAATTTCACCCAAGATCAGGTTGACAGTTGTCCAGAAAAAGTTGTTCAGGCAGCCTTTAATGCTTTATATAAGGAAGCAGAGTATATATATGAACGTCGTACCTCTCAACCTGGAAACATCAAAAATCTGGACAAGGCCCATGAAAAATAGGTACAAATCTGTATGCTGATTAACATCTAATTTGCATACATAATTACATAACCCCACCCACTCCAATGGAATTATGGGATACCAATTTTCAAATGCAAACTGAAGAACAGACAACCAGAATATGGCACCAGAGTCCCTCTGCAGCCATTCCAGTGTCCCATTACCTGGCTATTTCACCCCATTTACCATAGACACTCATGTGTGCATACTGCTTTACTTATACAATGATTATTTGTATTTTAATTTTTACATTTTGCAGCACAACAATGCAGAAACACTAACAGACATCTGCTAAACAAAGCAGTACTGTCTCACCATGAAAATAGACTTGACATTAAAACTTCTCTGCCCTTGAAACTCACATTCATTGAAACAGCATTGAAACCCACACCACATCCAAAGAAAATACATCTGGCCAGTGGTGGATAAAGATTACCTTTGGGCTGTTTTCAAATCATTGGCCCCTTGCACACAAAACAAGAAACATACATGTGTTATTTTCTTTAATACACCTTCCTGACTTTATTAAGTTATATTCCTTGTATAATACAGCACACTTGCTAGAGCGCATTTTAAATTTGTTTGAACATTTTTCCAGTAGGTTGTACTGTAGGCTGTGTGAATCTGACCAAGAATCTAAAAATTCCAAGAACAATGTTTAGTTCAACTTTGTTTTTGGATGCTTCCATTTACTTAATTACAACCTGATAGCTCAATAACCTCAACTTGCATATATTATTCTGGAGAACTTAGAACCAGCCATTTAGGTGTGATAGCATTTTAAAAATGATTAAACTAATGCAATTTGTATGTTGCAATCCTCTCTTAGGATATGTATAATCTGCTTTAAGCCAATGCCACATTGGATCTTAGTCAAAAGACTGAGAAGCAATAAACTCTTCTGTCACACTTAAATCTAGGTAATTTAGATAATCTTTTTTCAACTTTATTGCTTTTATAAATCTTCATCTTGCCTTTTCTGTGAACTATTGCCTAAGCCAAACAGTTGAGTTGGTGTGAGATATAAAAATTGGCTTTAACTGTTCCTATGCCATTTGCTTACTTGTGACTCTGAGCAAGTCATTTACTCAGACAGTGGTCTGAGACAGTTAGAAAACTGGGATAGGCACCTTAACTGTATGCCTAGTAACCAACTACCCGCACTATGACTAATGCCTTTTCTAATGTTTGATCTGACCCACCGCTAAGCAATTTTGTGTCTCTTAGTGGAAGTCATTGCAGCTACTATGTGGCTCTCTCAACATTTTGTCACAACAGTCTTTAACTGACATTAGTTCATTGACAAACTGTTCCAAAACAGTTGTATTTAGTTATTTATTTAACAGTTTACTCATTCATTAATTTAGTGAAACATGTACTTGGGAAATAGTGCACTTGGTTTTGGCATAGCAAACTGTTCCATCTTTGTAAAATAATTAAGCTGCAATTATCAAGTATTATATAGTAACAATTGTCACTAAGTCCAAGTCAATGAATAACTGCATCTCTCTGCTTTTCTTCTGCAGAGTAATGATGCAGCAAATGTACATTTTCCATGCTTCTGGGAAGCTGTGCAGTTCCATTTAATCAAAGGTAGTGGCACTGTAGTTTCTCCATTCCTGGTCCACCCTACCCATAGACAAAGTTGGCCCAGATATAAACATATTCTTCAGATATCCAAAACAGTGCTCCATGAAATTTCTGTCTTCGTTTTTACTCAGAATGTCATGTTAACAAAAAGGTGAATTACTAAGTGATGGTTTTAGACTGATGATATGTTTTGCCTGGTTCTTTATAATTTATGCTCTAATTTTTGAAGTGTAACAATATTTCTGACATTATATAATGTTCTTTCTTCTTCATGTGCCACCTTTGAGTTTCACCTGCCAGGCCCGTAATACCTCAGCTTTGAACACACCTCAGAAATATTTACAAATAGATTGAATGGCTTCTAATGCATAGTTCAGATTATTAAGGACTTTCATGTGGCTTTAGTTAGGCATAATAAGTTTGTTAAACATTTTTTGTAGTAAAATACATTTCATGCTATCCATCTACATGTTACCATTCCAATTTTCATGCTCAAAATGAGTTCTGTCTGCATCTGTACCATGAAACACAGCTTTTATCATTAAGCCATCCATATTATTCCCAATGGATACACTACATTATACATACTTTTAACTTCAGGCCAAGATTGATGAGAAAGAGGGGCATTTTGAAATGCTGTAAATTCAGTGTGCTCCTCTTGGTAAAGTAAGCCTGATATGCTACTGTAATTTGTCTTGATTGCCTTGACTGTAGTTAGTTTCATTGCTAACCAAATGACTTTCTAGACTGAAATCAAATTTGCTGCTTGTTAAAGTAACTGCTTTTGTTTTATACTTATATAAATAGGGTGTCTCTTAACAATGGGGAACATCGCCTCAAATCTCAAGAAGTACATTTTTTTTACACACACACACACACACACACACACACACACACACACACACACACACACACATACATACACATACACACACACACACAAACTTTGTTTCCTTACCTCTCATTCTCGATTCCCCTGAACAAAACCAGAGCTGCTGCCGGTAATCCAAGTGCTGTTCCTGCTCGCATTTCCATCCATTAGAAGAGTGCCGTTCCCGCTCGTGTTTGCAGCCAGGCCAGCCGGAAATTGTGTGAGCTCCCTGAGCTCAATTCTGACTGGCTGGTAGCCCCCCAGCACACGTGATGACTTCGGCTCCAACAGCGTGAAAATCAAAAAAATGAAAGAAAAAGAAAAAAAGGAAAAAATTGGAAATGAAGGGGTGCCACTCGGGAATCATGGCACCCCTTCATTTTGGACCCCAAAACTCTGTAAAAACTGAGTACAGCCAACGCATTATTTTCATTACCCTTTTTAATATCATACATATGTTGGTATATACGAATCTTAAATGCCTTCTTCGTCTTGCCTATGTAAAAACTTTCACAGTTTTGACATCGGGTGACATATACAATGTGGCTACTATTATTCCATTTATGGTTCAGTAAAACTGTGCCCTATTTAGGAATAAAAACCTTTTCTGTTTCTAGCACATTGAATACAGTGACCACATTTTAGCATCTTACCCCTTTTTGCAATATTTATTCCCCTCTTTGTTTCTTTCTAACAGATCTTTGAAACACACATCTTTTTTGTATACAACACATGGTCTATCACCTACATTTTTAAGAACCTCTTTATCACTCCTAAATATAAACCAGGTCTTTTTTAGACTATCTTTAATGTCATAGAACTGGAGGTTATAGGTCAAAATGAGAGTTCTATTAAACTCATTTGTGTGTTTTGACTCCATTTCAACAGCATTTATTTTACTTATGTTACCACCTTCTGAGCCTAACAGGGGGAAAAAAAATGCCCATTGACCATTTTTTCCATGGCGTCACACAAAATAGGTTCAATAAAACTGTTAGGGTACCCCCTTTATAATAACATTGTTCTTAACTTCTCCCTTTCTTCAACAAACATTTCTAAATCACTAACCATGCGTGCTAAATGCACTGGCCTTTAACCAAGGATCTTTTTTGAAAATCAGGGTGACTACTTTCAAAATGTAAAAGGGTGTTAGAATATGTGGGCTTTCTGTGAATGGTGGTAGTAAATTTATTTAATAAGTCGTCTTTGGTAATGAGAATGTCCAAAAATTAATTATATTTCTATGATGTTGCATAGTAAGGCTCAAGAAGGGGGTATTTGTGTTTAAGAAGTCAAAAAACTGATTTAACTCTAATTCATTTCCTGCCCAAAAAATAAGTATGTCATCTAAGAATCTCCCTAAAACTTCAGCTTGGCAAGCTAAGAACTTGGTTATATTCAACTGGACGTATAAGAGAATTTAAGTACCTATTTCTGCACTCTTTATTTTAAAAAATACAGTATTTAAATTGATTTAAACTGTGTATGAAGGAGTGTTGAAGGAATTTTTAACTGGTTATTTCTGCTCTTCAGTAACTTGAACTAAAAGCTAGTGTTGGCTGAATTTTGTTATTTGCTAGTAATTACAGGTGTGGGGGTAGCCACATGCTTTGATTTCCTGTCCTTGCATATTTAAACTGGTGCATGTGAAATAATTCCTGCTTTAAAACTTCAGCTTGGCAAGCTAAGAACTTGGTTATATTCAACTGGACGTATAAGAGAATTTAAGTACCTATTTCTGCACTTTTTATTTTAAAAATACAGTATTTAAATTGATTTAAACTGTGTATGAAGGAGTGTTGAAGGAATTTTTAACTGGTTATTTCTGCTCTTCAGTAACTTGAACTAAAAGCTAGTGTTGGCTGAATTTTGTTATTTGCTAGTAATTACAGGTGTGGGGGTAGCCACATGCTTTGATTTCCTGTCCTTGCATATTTAAACTGGTGCATGTGAAATAATTCCTGCTTTAAAACTTCAGCTTGGCAAGCTAAGAACTTGGTTATATTCAACTGGACGTATAAGAGAATTTAAGTACCTATTTCTGCACTTTTTATTTTAAAAAATACAGTATTTAAATTGATTTAAACTGTGTATGAAGGAGTGTTGAAGGAATCTTAGTGGCATTGAAACTGCCCGCCCCTCAGCCTGCCTCTGGGCCCATCTCATTTGCTCACTCAACTGAGTGCAGTGAGATCATATTCTGATTTCAGGCACTCCTACTGTGTACAAAGAGAGCATCTGGGAAATAGAAAAAAAAAAAATTAAGCTTATTTCCTGCCTTTCTTGTTAAGTGGTACAGACTATTTGTAGGCTTCTGAGCCCCCAAGCCCTTCTGTGTTTGAGGGAAGCCTTCTAGCTTGTTTTTTTTTCTTGTAACTAGCCAGTTTTCTAGTTTCAGCACTCTAATCTGTTTCTTTGATCTCAGCACTTGTTCAGAAAAAAAAAAAAAAAAAAATTTCATCTGCTTTTACTGTACTTGTGTTTTTACCTACTTCTTTTTACTTTTGCATCATCTTAAAATACTCAATTGTATTACTGCTTGGTGTAACTCATTCTATGCCTTTTGGTTTAAACACTTGGGCTTCGGACCAGTTAGTTGTTTTGCACTGAGAGGGTTTGTGGTCTGCACTGTTGTGGCAGAACAGGTAGCTTACATCCTTCTAGGTTGAGAACTACTGATTGAGGGCTCAGTGTCTGTTATTCTAAAAGTGTATTAATTCTGGTTTAAGTACTTGGGCTTTCAAGCCAGTTATTTTACATTAAGAGGGTTCGTGGTCTGCACTCTTGTGGGAGGAGAGGCTGGACTCTGCCCTTCTGAGCTGGGAATTTCTGGTTAAAGGCTTATAGTGCATGCATATCTGAACTGTTTCTTACTGAAGTTGGTGCGCCTTGTTTGCTGTGGCATAGACTGGATTCGGGCCTGCTGGATCTAGCTTTGTTTGTGTAACTTGAGCACTAATCCAGACATTCTCTAAAGTATTCAAAGGTATTTATTACTGCTTGGTTGTAACTTGATTAAAGTGTAGCTATCATTCAAGTCTTTTGGATTAAGCACTTGGGCTTCAGACCAGTTGTTTTACATTAGGAAGGTTTGTGGCAAGCACTGTGGTGGCAGGACAGGTAGCTTTCATCCTTCTAAGTTGGGAACTGCTGATTGAGAGCCCAGTGTCCAAGTGTATTAGTTCTGGTTTAGGCACTTGGACTTCAGGCCAGTTATTTTACATTAAGAAGGTTCGTGGTCTGCACTCTTGTGGGAGAAGAGGCTGGACTCTGCCCTTCTGAGCTGGGAATTTTCTGGTTAAAGGTTTATAGTGCCTGAATATTTGAACTGTATCTTACTGAAATTGGTTCACCTTGTTTGCTCTAGCATAGACTAGATCCAGGCCTACTGAATCTAGCTTTGTTTATATGCTTGTTGTTTGTTTGCTTGTTATTTCCCTGGAAGCTAATTCCACCTAATACGCAACTTCTCAGCTTCTGTGGATCACTAGTGATATCTGCATTGCTTACTGTACTTATTTCCTTGTTTCACTTGAAAGAAAGTTACTGTTTGTCGCTTTTGCATTTAGTTACTTGTAACACATTGCACTCAAGCTACCTGGCACTTGCTCACTAAAGCAATTATATAAGTCAGCACTAAAAATTAAAAGCACTACACCCTCACTCCCCACTGGCCCTTGTTTTCAATTAAGGATTTCCCAATATTATTCTAGCATGTCCAAAGGTCAGTTGTCAATCTCCTCTCGGTCCAGCTGGTGAATCTGGGAATCTTGAGGCAATGTTATAACTGCCTCATGTACACAGACAACCCTCTCCTCCTCCCACATAACACAAATACTTGCGAGAGATGCAGCTATTTAGCCAAACTGGAGGCTGAGCTCTCTCAACTCAGGACTGGCAAGACCAGACAGGAGGAGAAGGCAACTACACACACCACAAAACCAGCCTCACATAATGCTACCACTCCACTGAATCAAACACATAAACACACAAAGACATACTGGAGGCTCTGAGTAAAAATTTACCTAAACAGCAGAGGCCTCCAAAGCAGACACCCAAACAACTGCTACCTCAAGACACCCCACAAGCAACACATAAACCACAAAAGCAGTGTGCAAAGCAGTCACAGCCCTTAAGGCCAAATACAACACCAAACATACTTGTCATAGGTGACTCCATAGTCAGACACACTGACGTCCCACTCACCAGGCTGAACAAGGAGAGGGTCACAGTAAGCTGCCTATCGGGCGCTAGAATCCGCCACATAACGCAAGCACTCGGGTCACTCCACGGCAAGTACAAATATGACACAGTCATTGTCCATGCTGGTGTGAACGACCTGAGACGTTCCTCCCTGGACTACATGAAAAGAGACATAGAGGAGCTCTCTGATTATGTAGCCCAGGCAGGTATGACCCTAACCCTGAGCAGTATCCTTCCTTCACCAAGAATGATGCCACAATATAGAGACAAGATGATCAGCTTTAACAATTGGCTTAATGTCTGGTGTCATTCAAAGGGGATCCAGTGTCTGTCTGCCTGGGATGACATGCTTGACAAGCCACGCTGCTTCGCAAGGGACGGCTTGCACCTGTCACCCTGGGATTCCGGATATTGGCTAAGGCTCTTGCCACCCCATAGTGCCTTTTTAGGCAAGGCTCGAATTCTAAACCTACCACCCTAGAAAACAAAAATGGGAAGAAATTGAGGGTAATGCTGCTCAATGCCAGAAGTCTAAATCTCAAAATGCACGCACTCGAGGCCCTTCTCAGTATGGAGAACATCGATGTCTGTGCTGTAACTGAAACCTGGTTCAAGGCTCCTGAGAGCACCCGGCACTATTAGGTTTTACCTCATATCATGCGTTCCGCCCCAAAACCCGGACCACTCCACAAAAGGAGGGGTGTATCCATATTCATAAAGGATACTCACACCTCCAGGTTGGTGGCAACGCATGAAGCTTCGAAACCATCCAGGTGCAACTAACCATAGGCAAAACTGCTCTACAAATTGTAGCATGCTACAGGCCACCCTCTCAAACTCAGGAACCCCACACAGCCTTCCTGAAGACACTGGAGGGTATAAATGTATCTCCAAACACCATCATATTGGGAGACTTCAACTACCCGAATATAGACTGGGAACATTACTCAAGCCCTAACTTTCTAGCCCAACGGTTCCTGGAGTTCATAAATTCAAATGCCATGGAACAGCTAGTTACTGTTCCCACGAGAGGAGAAAATATACTAGATCTCATTGTCACAAACATGGGGACAAAATGCTCCACACCGAAGTATATCCCTCATTGGTGAGATCTGATCATAAACTAATCTCACTGGAAATCCACATCCCCCCACCCCAAACAAAAAGACCATAGTGAAGAACTTCTCTAAAGCAAACTTCACACTACTCAAGACTGGTGTGGTATCCTTCAAGGCCCCTGAGTCAGAGGAAACCACAACCCAAGCTGCGGAAGCCCTTACAAATGCCTTCTATGAACACCTCCAGGACTGCATGGATCAGGCAATCCCAAATAAAACCAAGACTCTTTCCACAAAGGGCAAACATCCAGTCTGGTGGACCCCAGCCATTAACAAACTTTACAATAAGAGGAGAAAGCTATTACATGATAGAACAAAATCCATAAAAGGGAAGTCACCCCTGATCATTATTAGTAAAAAATACGAGCACTCATAAAATCAACTAAGGCCAATTTTGAGAGAAAAATTGCCATGGATTCAAAGGACAATCATAAGGCCTTTTTCAGCTATGTTAGGAACCTGGGTGGAAACTCACAGATATGCTCAGAATTAGTCCAAAATGATACAAAAATCACTGAACCCACAGACATTGCCAACATACTGGCAGACAGGTTCAGTGCAAACTTCACCCCTCTCCCCTAAATGAGAGATAACTTTGCCAGCCGAGTGTAGCCTGTCGGACATCTCTAATGCGCAGGTGAAAGCTGCTCTCTAAAGCTAAAACACAGCATCAATGGGACCGGATGGTGTCCCCGGCTGTGTGCTACACGAGCTAAATGAGGAATTAAACCCGCACATAAGGCAGCTGTTTAATCTCAGCCTTACCACAGGATACGTGCCCAAGGAGTGGCGTGACGGCAACTGTGGTCCCACTCCACAAAGGTGGCGCCTCACGGACCCTGGTAATTACCCCCATAAGCTTAACAAGTCTAGTCTGCAAAGCTATGGAGAGGATCATAATGGAGCTCATAAACAAAGATATAGGGACTTGCAGACATTGGACCCGACCCAGTTTGGCTTTGTCAAGGGAAGATCATGCCTTTTGAACTTGGTCGACTTCTTGAAATAGTCACCAAGGCCATTGATGAGGAAAGGCAGTCCATACAGCCTACCTTGACCTTGCAAAGGCTTCGACACAATACCCCACTCGGGTATTGTAGAAAAACTTACCAGCTTAAATGTAAACCCATATGTCACAAGATGGGTTGCAAACTGGCTTAAGGACAGAACCCACAGGGTTAGAGTTGCTGGCGCTGTGTCAGACTCCAAGCCGGTCACAAGTGGTGTCCCACAGGGCTCGGTCCTTGGCCCCTATTGTTTGGCATCTACTTCTCAGAAGTACAGGCCAACATGGGAGGACTTTGGCTGACAAAGTTTGCAGATGACTGCAAACTGGGCCATAGTGGAAAGTGCATCGGACACGGATATCCTTCAGAAGGGACTCACGGAAACAGATAGCTGGTGCCAGAGCCATGGCCTGAAGTTAAACGCCAAAAATGTATAGTCATACCCTTCGGGAAAAACAAGGTAACCCCAAGCTACCATATAGGTGGCAATCCACTAAGCACAGAAGAGGTTATCAGGGACCTGGGGACCCAGGTTGACAGTGGCCTTTCTTTTGACACTCACATTGCTAAAGTGGTTAGAAAGACCTTCTACATTGCCCACCTGATCATGAAGGGATTCACATCCAGATCTAGTGAGGTCATTGTTCCCCTGTACTCTTCACTTATCAGACCAATGATCGAGTACAATGCCCCATTCGGGATGTATCTCACCCGACATCTGCAGCAATTGGAGAGACCCCAAAGTTCCTCACCAAAAGGATAAAGGGACTCCAAAATCTGTCATATGCTGCCAGATTGAAGAAACTCCAGCTCTATTCAGTCGCATACCGTCTGCTCAGAGGTGACATGTGCCTGACATACAAGGCCATGTCCAACCCGGAATTAATGGACATGCTCCACCTCAAAAATCCAAATCCACCAAAACCACTAGAGCAAGCGACTTAAACCTTAGCACGGATATAAATAGGACATGCTGGAGGGATAGATTTATCACTCAGAGACTCCCTATGCTGTGGAATAAAATCCCGGTCCATGTGAGGCAGAGCACCTCGCTGACTCTGTTCAAGAGAAATCTAGACCTGTGGATGGGAGATCGTAGGTTTACCCCGGGAATCATCTCTGGGTCACTGCTGGACAGAGGCACAACAAACTAATGGGCACAGTATTTTTTCATATAAGGGGTGGCGTAAGCCACAATAATTTGGGCTAGGCTTATAAATGCCTTAGGGCAGATAGCCTAGTATAAACCTATGAACCTATGAACCATAAAGCATGCATTGTTTAAACCATTGGCAGGTGAATACTTGTGTCAGTTCCCACTGGGCCAGGACTATGTTTGCAAATAGGGGGGCACATGCCGCCCCCATTGCTACACCTGGTGTTTGCTTGAAAATCTGATTCTCAAAAATCATAAAATTGTTGTTAAGCACTGTTTCCATTAAGGTCCTATATATAAGAATTCTAGTGTGACTTAAGTTAGTTTGACTACATAAAAAAATCATAGAACATATCTAAACCTTCTTCGTGTGGTATGATGCTAAATAGATCTTTAACATCTTTAGGAGCCGTAATCAAATCCTCTCTATATCGTTCTTGCTTTATTTTCTTTAAATAATCCCAAGAATCCTTCAATATATGTTGAAATTTGGACACGATTGAATTCAAATGAAAATCAGTAAACTTAGAGTAGTCGTTTTTGATGCTTTTGCATCCACAATAGGTCTTAAAGGTGGGTTGCTTATGCTTTTATGGATTTTGGAGATTCCAAATATGGTCGGGACTTTGGGATAAGTTTGAATCAAATAATTAAATTCTTCCTCTGTTATTTGGAGATTCAGTAGTAGGTCGTTTAATATAATATCAACACTCTTATAAGCTATATTAAGCTCAATCAATGACACTTTCACATAACCATCATATAGAATCCCCAACATCTTCTCAATATTCGCATTCGGCCCTGTCTAGGCTGCTGCTCATGATGTTCATGGTGTTACACTACTGCAGTCATCTCACTTGGGTTATCTGCCGTCAGGCGGTCCCGCAGTCGGCCCGAGTTCCAAAGTCTTGGTCCGGCGTCAGTTGCTGTCGCTTCTTCCCTGACGTCAGTGTGACAGGGGTATAAAAGAGGCAGCCGATGCCATTTTCTTCAGTCTTTCTTGCCACGCGGTGCTCAAAGCAGAAGCAGTTCGCAAGTGCCGGTCGGCAGACTCCTGAGATTTTCAAATCGAATTTCAGACCGAAGTCTTCAATAAAGCTAAGTACCCCGTTGGGGAACCTTTTCTTGCCTCAGTCCGATGTCAGAAAAATTTAATAATTGCATTTCTTGTGGAAAGCAAATACCTCATTAGGATTTTCATTCTTATTGTATCCCTTGCCTAGGCCCAGACCACGATGTCACAGGTTGTCAGTTTTGTGCTAGGTTTAACAAATGAACTATTAAATGTCGGTTTGATTTTGCCTGACATTATTTTGGTAGAAAATTTAATTATACCATGCCGTCAGAGCAACCGACGACCGGGATGCATAAAAAGTGCAATGATAAGGATAGGCAGCCGAGACCCAAACCAGACACCGAGGCCTCTGCTAGGCCAGTCGCCGGTTCTCCGATTTTCAGTGAGGTGCCTACGCAGCCCCTGACGACCGCTGATTTAGAACTCCAGCCTGCATCCGACTCCCAAGCGGAGATTGCAGGGCCTCCAGAGCCTTTATCTTTAGGCCCTTCCGACTCCATGGCCGATGGGGATTCCGGTGCAGTTGAAAGCCCATCAGTTGCTGCAGGTGTCTTCAGACCGACTACACTTACTATTAAATCCTTTGCAAAACTGAAAACTCCATTAAAAGTAAGGAAGCCTGTACAGCAGTCTCCAGTGCAAGGCCCCATACCCAAGAAACAGATGCTTAAGATGGCCGAAGACTTAATTACCCTAATCAGGGGTTCCCATCCCCCACCTGACAAAAGGCCTAGACAGGAGGAGGACTACGCTTCCTCTGACCAGGTTTCCATTACCTCAGATTCTTCTGAGGAACAGGAGTACTCTTTTTCCCCCTTATGAAGACTCTGATGCTGAAGAGTCTATTCCTTCAGCATCTCCCTCAGAAGACTACTCTTTTGGGGAAACTTTACATACCATGAGGGAACATTTCCACTGGGAAGGCCAGGATTACTCTGATTCTAAGAAAAGGCTCCGAGAGTTCCTCTTACTACCCCAGCACAGACCCCTTGCTATTCCACCTGTGTTAGACATTGTGGATGATGTTTGTTCAGAATCTAGCCTTAACCCGGATTCATTACCCTCCTGCACCAGACTCACATAAATTCCTATATAAAAGCCCTGTTGCTGACCAGAAACCATTTCCCAGGGTCTCAAAGGGGTTGAGGCCTCCATTGCTAAAAATCCTGTACCGTCTGAAAGGGATTCTAGAGCACTAGACAGATGGGGAAAGAAAGTATATACCTCAGCTACTCTAGCTATGAGGGTCTTAAATTGCCATTTTCACATGCTGAAATATCAACAATATTTGATGTTTCAATTAAAACAAAAAATGAGCACTCATACAGAGCAGCCTGATTACAAGGAAATGCAAGATTTGTTGCATGCAGCAGAACAAGTGGAAAACATACTTTGCAATGTGGATTTGATTCATTGGAAGCTTCTTGCAGAGCAGCTGTAACAGGGTCTGTCATTCATAGGCATGCTTGGTTAAAAGAACAAACTTTACCTGATCATGTTAAAGCAAAGATATTGGATGCACCCTTACAGCAGGATGTTTTATTTGGTGTGAAAGCAGAAGAGGTTTTAAAGAAAATGGAGGATAAGGCAAAATCTATGCAGACGGTGAAAGGTTTTTTTACAGGTCCAACCCCCTCGTTTCAGCAGAAATTGGCCAACCAAAAACTGGTCCTTTCCAACTTCTGACAGACCTCAGAGGGGCAAATACAGATGCCCAAGGGGCAGAGGTTCAGCCACAAGGCTCTTACAAGCCACGACAATGGGGTGCCACAACCCAGAAAGGAGGAGAAGACAGCTCTCAAACTATCAGAAGACAATCACAATGGCTTATCCCTCAGACTGCCAAGAAAATCACTCTTGGCAGCTCCCTTGGGAGGAAAACTTGCACTTTTTGCAGACAATTGGCACATCATCACAAAAGGCAAATGGGTCCTAAATATTGTAACTCAAGGATACAGGTTCCACTTTCACACTTTACCAAGGATAAAAGGAATTCCAAACCTGCCATCAAATCAACGGGCTGAGGCTCAAAGACAAATTACAGCACTCATGGACATGAGAGCCATTCAACAGGTTCCTACACAGGAGCATGGACAAGGATTTTACTCAAGACTCTTTCTGGTTCCCCGAAAGGACAAAGCCTGGAGACCCATTCTGGACCTTTCAATTCTAAACACATACCTGGAAGTGCCCAAATTCAAGATGCTCACACTACAGCAACTTCTTCCCATGCTGGGCAAGAAGGCTTGGCTAGTAACATTGGACCTCAAGGAGCCGTACCTGCATGTCCCTATCGGACAAAATTGCAGAAGATACCTCAGATTTATAGCAGGTACAACTCATTACCAATTCTCTGCACTGCCCTTTGGCTTATCTACTGCGCCCAGGGTCTTCACAAAATGACTGGCACCAGTAATTGCATACTGCAGACAGAGGAATCCAAATATATCCATACCTGGACGACTGCCTTATTCAAGCAGACAGCAAGGACATTCTTTTAAAACATCTGGTATTTGTAAAAAACCTACTAAGTTGCCTAGGGTACACAGTAAACAAAAAGAAGTCAAAACTAGTGCCCTCACAAGCCATAATATTCCTGGGTGCCAGCTTAAATACAACGGCCCAGATGGCTTATCTCACGACAGACAAGCAAGGACAACTGACTCAATACTTCAAAATGATGGCAACAAAGACCCAACTCCCTGCAAGAAAAATTCTGCAGGCCTTGGGATTCATGGCATCTTGCATACTACTAATACCATATGCCAAACTGCATATGAGGAAATTACAATGGTACCTGAAAAGCGTATGGACTCAACACAGCCACAGCTTGGAAACAGTAATACCACTAATTCCCTGCCTTTAACAGGAGTTTCTATGGTGGGCTCAGGCATGTCACCTCAACAAGGGTCAGCCTTTCACCTTGCCCACAGCCAGGCAAACAATGACAACAGATGCATTGGATTACGCCTGGGGTGCACACATGGCAGGACAGTGTATTCAGGGCATATGGTCTGCAGATCAATTGCATCTCCACATCAATCAAAAAGAGATGCTAGCTGTACAAAATGCCCGAACAGCTTTCAAGGACCCCCTACATCCAGGACAACTTCTAATAAAGATGGACAACACCACAGTGATGTGGTACATAAACAAGGGGGCACACATTCCTACCCCCTATGCAGGCAAGCAATGACCTTGTGGAACACAGCACTGACCTACCAAGTTCAACTACAAGCACAATTCCTGCCAGGAAAGAAAAATACATTGGCAGACAAACTAAGCAGAAATATCATGGATCCTCACGAGTGGAAACTAGACCCACAAGTATTCACAATGATAACACAAAAATGGGGGAGCCCAGACATAGATCTGTTTGCCTCCCCCCAAAACTACCAACTGCGAAAGTTTTGCACAAGGTCATACCACACTCTAGCTTGGAAAGTGGACGCCCTCTCATTCAGTTGGAAAACACTTAACAGTGTATGCCTTTCCTCCACTGCCTCTTCTGGCAAAGGTGCTGCTAAAAGCCAGATTAGAGAGGCCACAAATGATACTCATCGCTCCAGACTGGCCACGCCGACACTGGTATCCAATATTAAGGAACATGGCTCAAGGTCCACCATGGATTTTACCTCAAATTCCACACCTGCTGACTCAGCAAAACAGTCAGATTCTACACAGCCAGCTCAAGACTTTAAATCTGGCTGCATGGCAGATTATCTAAACAACCAGTCAACACTTCTCTCTACAGCTGCTATGGATGTCATTCTGGAGGCCAGGAGACCCAGCACCAGGAAAACCTACTCAGACAAATGGAAACGATTCTGTGCCTGGAACCAGGCTAAAGGCCAAAATCCTTTTGTCCCAAATATTCCTCAGATTCTGCAATATTTAACTGAAATGTTGCACAAAGGCCTTTCCTTTTCATCTATAAAGATCCACGCTTCAGCTATTTCAGCTCATTACAGCATGGATCCTCCTATTTTTTCACATCCATTATTAAGACAGTACCTCAGAGGGGCTAAGAACATAAGACTGCCCCGAAGAGCACCAACACCAACTTGGGACCTCAATTTTGTTTTGGAAAAACTTACACTACCGCCCTTCGAGCCAGCTTTTTCAGCTGATTTATAATTTTTATCATGGAAAACTGCCCTGCTGCTAGAAATAACTTCAGCACAAAGAGTCTCAGTGCTACAGGCCCTAATGGCAGTGGAGCCTTTCATCATTTTTCATCAAGACAGAGTCTCTTTACGAGCTAACCCTTCCTTTATCTCAAAGGTAGTATCCAGTGCGGCTCTAAACCAAACCATTAATTTACCCACCTTTTATCCAAACCCCCAGAATAAAGGGGAAAGGCTCCTACACTCTTTGGACATTCACAGGCAATTACGTTTCTACTTGGATAAAACAAAGATTTTCAGAAAATCTGATCAGCTCTTTGTATCCTCTGCTGCAGGATCTCAAGGAAAGCCTATATCAAAACAGACCATTTCAAAATGGATAGGGCATTGTATCCGTTTCTGCTACCCACACCATGGGAAACCTGTACCTGGTAACATTAGGCCTCATTCCACCAGGGCTACAGCAACATCAGCAGCCTTCCTCAGAGGGGTACCAACCAAGGATATTTTGGGAGCTGCAACTTGGAGTTCAGTGCACACCTTCACCAAGCACTACCATTTATCTATATACTCAAAAACCAGAGCTGGCTTTGCCACTGCAGTTTTGCTGGGCCTACTAGCTCCTCCAAACCCTGTTTAGTACCAACCGCCCAGCCTTAGCTTTGGGATTCAACCCAAGTGTGATGACTGCAGCAGTGTAACACGATGAACATAGTACAGTTTTGTACCTACCATAAATGTAGATGTTTGAGTGTTCACACTGCTGCAGTCCAGGTTACCCTCCCACCTTCCCCTCTTTTTACCTGGGTTTTATCTATAGCTCCCTGTTTATACAATCTCTAAGATGTATTTCTATATGGTGTATTTGCTTACAGCTGTAGCTATTGTTTTCTACTTATGTAATTTACTTAGGATTATGTATTGCCTTCCTGTTTGGGGACACCTGACATCTGGGGCAAGAAAAACTGACGAAAATGGCGTTGGCTGCCTCCTTTATTCCCCTGTCGCACTGATGTCAGGGAAGAAGCAACAGCAAACGACGCCGGACCAAGACTTTGAAACTCGGGCCGACTGCGGGACCGCCTGACGGTAGATAACCCAAGTGTGATGACTGCAGCAGTGTGAATACTCGAACATCTACATTTATGGTAGGTACAAACCTGTACTTTTCCCGCTGCTCCCCAAGGTGTTATTCCCCTTCTTCACTACAAAACAGAATATCCTTCCTTTCAAAGAGAAGACGGCGGTGGACAGTCTGCTTGATCTATATTAAGTTTACTGGGACCCTATCTCTCTAAAGAGACTCAGTCCGCTCCCCAAGGTGTTATTCCCCTTCTTCACTACAAAACAGAATATCCTTCCTTTCAAAGAGAAGATGGCGGTGGACAGTCTGCTTGCTCTATATTAAGTTTACTGGCACCCTATCTCCCTAAAGAGACTCAGTCCGCTCCCCAAGGTGTTATTTCCCTTCTTCACTACAAAACAGAATATCCTTCCTTGCAAAGAGAAGACGGTGGTGGGCAGTCTGCTTGATCTATATAGGTAGGTAAGTACTAGGCTGTCTGCCCAAAGGTATTTATAAGCCTAGCCAGAATGTGTTGGCTTTCGCCACCCCCTTAGATTAGTTCCCTGTGCCTCTCTCCAGCAGGGCCACTGAATTGATCCCCGAGATTGTTTACTGGGACCCTATCTCCCTAACGAGACTCAGTCCACTCGCCAAGGTGTTATTCCCCTTCTTCACTACAAAACAGAATATCCTTCCTTTCAAAGAGAAGACGGCGGTGGACAGTCTGCTTGATCTATATTAAGTTTACTGGGACCCTAACTCCCTAAAGAGATTCAGTGTATGTACTCTGTCTTACATATGTTTTACTAGCATCTACTATACTTGAGTAGCATTTCTACATTGGTAGGCATGAAAGCAGCCTACCAGTGGTCACTGCACAGGGCTCCCCCCACCCCCACCCCATCCTTGGCTTACTGTCTTACAGTCTACTCCCCATGATTACCTCTATCTAACTTCTATATACTGAACTTCTAAGTGGAACCTCATCTCCTGACAGTGCACATCCCTCCTTTCTCCACTAGGTGGCAGTATACTCCATATAATTAAGCCCAGCAATAACTTCCCCCTTACTCTCCACTAAGTAACTCTGCCTTGAAAGTGTCTCTGCCCCTCACCAAGAAAGCCGTATTTCTATCTCCCCTCACACATATACCTGCTTTAGTAAGCGTCTCTGTCCCTCACCAAGAAAGCTGTACTGTTATTTCTCCTTACACATATACTTGTTTTACTAGAAGGTATTCCCCAATATTTAAGAAACTAAGAGTGTTTAGTACAAAGAAAGTTTGTAATCCATATACCTGCACCCCTGCAGTAGTTCTCCTTCTCCTGCCTCAGGTCACTGATTGTTTCTGGGCCTTCCCTGCTCTTCCCGCTCCGTTCGCCCTACGGGCTCACTCAGCTCCCCTATCCTGCCCACAATTCCCACCCGCCCCCAGTAGTCCTAGATTTATCCCTAACTCAATAGTCCCTCCCTCCTCCCCAACCAATCAGGATACTCATCACTATTAGGCCCTGTTCTCCAGCCTGTCAGGATACACCCTTCAACTTCTACACCCTACCTACTTCTCTATACCACACCCCCAACACACAATCTCATATCACCTTTTCTTGTAATCATTAACTGTCTCCCATTACCATGCTCAGCCTTCCTTCCAAAGTACTTCTCTACTGTCCCTTCATCTTACTTCTACTATCACTATACCATTTAACCTCCTATACTAAATTTCTTATGCCCTCCCTTTGACTCCCCAGCACCATTACACATCACACTTCCACAACATCTCTGCATCTTTAGTTCCCTCCCACCCGCTCCTTCTCTTAAAAATAAAACTTTTTCCAATCACTAACAACAACTACCAGCTTAAACCAACTCACTACCAACATCATCTATCTAAACATAAATCAAATAAACATATCCCCAACTTTAACTGCCTTCATTTAGCTGGTGACATACACCCCAATCCAGGCCCAAACTTCTCTCCTACTAATCAGTCTTGCTCCAACAATAAAACTACTCACAAAAGCCTCAAATTCCTCACAATCAACTCACAAAGTTTAAAAAAATAAATTAACACTCTTCCATACCTGCCTGTCCCATAACTCCCCAGACATAGCAGCCATCTCTGAAACCTGGCTAAAACCACACATTAATGACTCTGAATTCCTACCTCCAGGATTCCCATTCTCTCCGATCTGACCGCACTAATAGAAGAGGAGGTGGAGTTGCCTTAATCTACTCTAACCTCCTAACTGTGACCCCATACCCCAATACCATCCTCTCATTTAATAATGCAGAACTAATTATTGGTATACTAAAACTAAACAACCACAAACGCATTTGTATTATTTCCCTCTACATTCCTCCTGGTGGTAATACCAATACTTTAGAAGACATCCTCTCATGGTCCTCTTCTAACATTAAACTAGAAACCTTTATTATGGGAGATGTAAACATTGACTGCGGAAAAATCAGTAACCCTAATCCCTCCAATTACTATCAACCTATTCAACTTCACTCAACTTACAAACTCCATTACCAGACCTAACAAAACTACCCCCCCCTGGCTCCATACTTGACTGGATACTGGTATCACATCCTAACAAAGTTATAAAATCTGATGTCAATCCTGACCCATTAGGAGACCACCTCCCTGCCTTCTCCATTCGAGCCACCCCCTCCTCCCCTCTCTCTCACCACTTTATTCAAACTCATAACCTAACTAACTTTAATCAAACCTCTTTCTCAAACTCCCTGAAGCTAACTAACTAACTGGAACCCCCTAAAACCTTTACCTCTAGACAAAGCTGTTGAGTATTTCAACTCCACATTCTTAACTATCCTTAACTCCCAAGCCCCAATAAGAAGAAAAAGAATCAAAACTAAAACCACTCCTTGGCTCACCAATGACATTAAAAAGATTATGCTTCAAAGGGATAAAACCTGGAAAGCCTACCTTAAACGCAAACAACCTGAAATGTTCCTTAAGTTTAAACAATTAAGAAATCTTGCCAAAAAACTAGTCATTACAGATAAAAACTCTTACTACATCAAACTACAAGAAAACCACACAAGAAATCCCAAACAGTTCTGGAACTCCATTAACTCCCTCCTTAGACCAGGTACAAAAAACAATCCCTGTCCTGACACCAGCAAATCTGACACAGAAATTGCCTCACTATTCAATGCCTTCTTTATCTCCTCTATCGCCGAACTAACCAAGACTTTCACTAACAACAACCCTTCCTCCCCAAATCAATCGTCCACTCCCTTTTCAGCCCCACACACTTTCAACCTCAAACCAGTACCCACCAACCTAATAAAGAAACTGTTCTATAACCAAAGCCTTGCTCCAATGCCCCCGATAACATCCCATCCTCCTTCCTAAAGATAGCTTCTGACTCCATAGCATTTCCCATCATCATCCTAATAAATAGGTCTTTACTCGAATCCTATGTACCCAAACTCTGGCGTTCTGCTTTCATTCTTCCACTTCACAAAGGAGGCAAAAATTGTAACATCTCCAATTTCTGTCCCATTGCCATCCTCTCCCCTATATCCAAAATCTTAGAAAAATGTATCCACCTACAGCTCATGCCTTTCCTTACTGAACACCAACTACTCTCACCCACCCAGCATGGCTTCCACCCTGGACACAGCACTAACACTGCCCTTCTCTCCTTCCTTCATTCTGTGAACTCTGCAAGTGCCTCCGGTAACTTAGTGTCATCTGTTCTACTAGACCTATCTAAAGCCTTTGACACTATCTCCCATTCCCTCCTTCTAAACCACCTCTCTGAACTCAACCTGAGCCAAAAAGCTCTTTGCTGGTTCTCTAGCTACCTTTCAGACAGGTCCCAAGCTGTGAAATGGGGCCAAGCAACGTCTACCTTCCTTCCTACCCCTACCGGTTCCATTCTTGGCCCATTACTATTCAATATCTTTATTAACAACTTTCATAAAGCCATCCCCAACACCACAGTTTTGCAATACGCTGATGATTCCACTCTGATCTGCCAAGCCCCTAATCTAACAGAGCTCCAAGCACTAACCCAAACAGCATTTTCAACCACTGAAAACTGGATGTTCCAAAACCACCTCTCCCTAAATGCCAACAAAACCAAGATCCTGCTCTTCTCCCCCTCCAAATCCTCATCTCGTGATAAAAACTCTTTCCAAATAACCAGCCTTAACAACTCCATGATTGAAATAGCAACCTCCGCTAAACTTCTTGGTGTTACAATTGATGACCAGCTCAAATTCAATACTCATATTCAACTAAACATAAAAAAACACACATAAAACTTAGCCTACTGTATAGAAACATCCACTTTCTGTCCCCTTCCACTAGACTAACCCTTGCCTCTACTTACCTCCTTCCATCTCTACTATATGGCGCTCCTTTGCTCACTAACCTATCATCTACCCTTACCTCCAAATTGGAACAATGCTACAATAAAATCTCCAAATTTGCCACTAAATCCAAATCCTCCCCTCATCACTGCACCTCCCTTCACTCTCTAAACTGGCTTGAACTCCCAAATCATCTTAACTTTCTCCAACTCACCACAGCCCATAAACTAGTGATCTGAAGTAGTTACTTCATTTGTTCTGCAACCTGT
Source organism: Protopterus annectens (assembly GCF_019279795.1). Lineage (NCBI taxonomy): Eukaryota > Metazoa > Chordata > Ceratodontiformes > Protopteridae > Protopterus > Protopterus annectens. Next base: position 862,695,557 of record NC_056747.1, on the reverse strand, counting down.
GGGTATCGTTTCTGATCTCGGATCCGAGCCAGCAGCTTTACTAGCTAAAAGATCCGAGCTCCTAGCTCCTCCCCTTACCCACAATCCCCTGCTACATACTCCCTTTCCCCAGATCCCGTTTGCCACGGCTGAGAAAAGCTTCAAGTGAAGAGCTCCTAGGCGTGGGTGAGAACTTTCTGGTTCACCAAACCTTAAAAAGTCAGTCAGATAATTTTTGTTGTGTGTGTGTGTGTGTGTTTATTAGCACCCTAGTCGACGGATCCTCCCGCCCCCCCCCTACGCATTTGGGCCTAGAGGCAGAGGGGGGCCGCGTAATTTCGGGTCTAGAGAACCGTTCTCGGACAGGCCTGTGCAACAGCCCTGAGGGCTTACCCGACTGTCCCTCTCTGGAGGCAGTCGGGGGGGCATCTGTCGGAGCACCTCCAAAATTGGGAGTCCATTACGACGGATCGGTGGGTGCTCCGAATTATATCCAGAGGTTACACCATTCCCTTTCTAAGTCTTCCCCCTCCTATGAAGCGCTTCCCCGATGTCCCACCCGATCAAAGGGAGGCAGCAGCTTCGGTTGTTTCGAAGCTGCTAGGAAAAAGAGCCATCCAGCAAGTCCCTCCAGACCAGTTCGGATTGGGAAATTACTCCAGGTTCTTTTTAGTGCCAAAAAAGACGGGGGACTTGAGACCGATTCTAGACCTTTCTTCCCTGAACCTGTTCATTCCCAAAGAAAAGTTTTGGATGGTCACTCTGCAATCAATTCTCCCCCTTCTTCGGGAGAACGACTGGATGTGCTCCATAGACCTCAAGGATGCGTACTACCGTATTCTTATGGACAGACGATCCAGGAGGTTTCTCCACTTTCGGCTGGGAGCCAGTCATCAGTTCAGGGTTCTTCCGTTCGGCCTCACCACAGCCCCCAGGGTGTTCACCAAGGTTATGGCGGTTGTTACAGCCCACCTGAGACTCCAGAGCATTCAGGTCTTTCCGTACCTGGACGACTGGCTCCTCACCGCCTCCAACAGGCATCAGCTTTGTTCTGCCAGAGACTATTCTCTCACTTTTGCCCAGCGTCTGGGCATTTCAATAAATTTCCAAAAATCCTTCTTTCATCCTGTACAGGTTCTGGAATTCATAGGGGCCAAAATAGATACTCTCCTCTCTCAGGCCCTTTTAACATCAGACAGATTGAGCAGTTTGTCACGTTATGTTATGGCACTTCTTCAGTCCCCAGCTCCATCAGCAGAATTAGTCCTGAGAGCGCTAGGCTCTATGGCGGCAGCAATCAGTCTTTCCCTGCACGCACATCTGCGGATGAGAATTCTTCAATGGACCCTTCAGGTCCAATGGTCTCTGTTGCTACACCCCTTAGACACTCCTATTCCCTTGAGCAAGGTTTGCAGAGACTCCCTCCTCTGGTGGCTTTGCTCATGGGAGCTGCGGGAAGGGAGACCCTTTGTAATGCCTCAACCCCAAGCCACGTTGACCACGGACGCTTCTCGCCTCAGGTGAGGGGGGCATTCTATGGGGAGAACTGTCCAAGGCATGTGGACTCCCTTAGAGACCGCTCTGCATATCAATATCCTGGAGATGAGGGCGGTGCTTCTAGTGTTGCAAGCCCTTCATGACCTTCTTCCCCTGGGGACTATTGCAATACAGACAGACAACATGGCGGTAGTCTGGTACATAAACAACCAGAGAGGGACCAGATCTTAGCCCCTTTGTCGGAAGGCCATGAGAGTTTGGGAATGGGCGATATCCACCAACTGTTTTCTGATAGCAGCTCACATTCTGGGACGGTCCAACGTTCTTGCGGACAAGCTGAGTCGCTTGATCCTCACACCTTACCAGTGGTCTCTGAACCAGTCAGTAGCGAAATAAATTTTCCTCGAATGGGGTTGACCTTGCTGCGATCTTTTTGCTTCTCCGTCAAACACGAAGTGCAGCGAGTTTTTCGCTCTAATTCCCCCACCAGGGGAGAGCCCCAGAGACACTCTGGTTCACGCTTGGCCACCCCGTCTCCTCTATGCTTACCCCCCTCTTCCTCTCATGACGAAATTCCTACAGAAAGCACATCGGTTGGGGAGCAAGGTGATCCTCATAGCCCCATTCTGGCCTCACTAGATCTGGTTCCCTTATCTGCGGTCTCACAGTGTAGTTCCTCCTTGGATCTTGGATCCCATCCCGGATCTGATTTCGCATCCTGCGGGATTGCAACCCCCAAACCTGGAAAACCTTAAGCTCGCGGCTTGGTTGATCCAGTTCCACTGATGGCAAGGACTCCCGGTATCTCCTCACCAGTGAAAGCCATTCTGGTAGCAGCGCACAAACCTACTACCAGAAAAATTTACAGTAGTAAGTGGAAGCGTTTTTCCATCTGGGATAGAGACAAGGGTTTGGATCCTTTTACCGTCCCTATCCCGACTGTTCTTGAATTCTTGTCACATATTTTTCATCAAGGAGCCAGTGCATCTACAGTTAAAGTACAGTTGGCAGCCATCTCTCATTTTCACATAGGAGATGAGCTGGGATCGTTAGCTTCCGCAAAGATGTGCAAAACGTTTTTGAAAGGAATTTTTCTGTTGAAGCCGCCAGTTAAGACTGCGGTTCCACCATGGGATCTGACCTTGGTTCTGTAGGCATTAACGAGTCCGCCCTTCGAATCGGCTGCTTCGGTTCAGTTAAAATTTTTATCCTGGAAAACAGCCTTTCTGATCGCTATTACGTCAGCCAGGAGGGTTTCAGAACTTCAAGCGCTTTGCATGAGACCCCCTTATCTAATTTTTCATAAGGATAGAGTGTCTCTCAGGACTAACCCCTCCTTTCTGCCCAAAGTGGCCTCTGAATCAAATATTAATCAGTTGATTAATTTACCAGTGTTTTTTCCCCAACTTCCAGAACAAAGGGGAATATAAATTACACAAATTGGACATACATAGACAACTTCGCTTTTACTTGCACAGGACGAAGGCTCCTCACAGGTCTGATCAATTGTTTGTGTCCTTTGCCAAACCTTAGATAAGGCTATTACCAAAGTTACTTTAGCAAACTGGATTTCACAATGCATCATCCATGTTTATTTAGCCTCAGGGAAACCTGCTCCTTCTGGAGTCCATGCCTATTCAACTCGTTCCATAGCTACTTCTGCAGCGTTTTGGTCCAGAGTTCCTCTGGATGATATATGTTCAGCAGCTACTTGGTCCTCTTCTCATACATTCATTTCTCATTATAAATTGGATATGATATCCAGGAGTAGGGCTTCCTTTGGCTCCGCGGTGCTCCGGAATATCCTTCTTTGAGGACCTCCCAGGGTTTTTTTTTTTAGGTAGCTGGGGACTGTCCCACAGGTTGCAGAACAAATGAAGTAACTACTTCAGATAAAGAAGTTATGTAGTCACCATAACGTTCCATCTGAGTAGGTACTTTATTTGTCTGCAACCGACCCCCCCCCCTCCATGCCCCCTATCCAGTATCGTGCTTCCTGACTATGAATGACATTGTTCATGCAGTTAGGCAGTAGGGTATGGTCCTCGGTCAAGAATCTTGGTTGTTACTATAGGCAAACTCGACCTGGGGAAAGGGAGTATGTAGCAGGGGGTTATGGGTAAGGGGAGGAGCTAGGAGCTCGGATCTTTTAGCTAGTAAAGCTGCCGGCTCGGATCCGAGATCAGATCCGATACCCACAGGTTGCAGACAAATGAAGTACCTACTCAGATGGAACGTTATGGTGAGTACATAACTTCTTTTTCCATCCTACTAACTGTCTTGCACTTTCCAATATTCTTCAACCCTATACTCCCCTCAGATCCCTTAGATCTTTTCACCAAAACCGGATCACAGTACAAAAACCAAAGTGCCCAGCAGGCCAACTTCTCTTATCCTTTACCCTTGCTAAAAAATGGAATGCCCTACCCACCTCCCTAAGAACCTGCAACAACCTAGCCAACTTCAAAACCCAACTTTATTCTCACCTTTATCTAAATAGGATTGAAACTGTACCCTTCAACCTACACCAGTCCAATTATCCTCCCCTTTCTCTCCAGGCTAAACCTCTACACCTTCCTAATCCTCCTCTAAGCTCACTTAAAATTCTAAACGTAGTAGCTACTAAAGCATTTTTGCACTATATGCTTAAGCTACCCACGCAAACCTCCTTACCTTCCTCTCCTCTTCTAAAATACTAATTGCATAAGCTTCTAAACATTAAAGTTTTTAATGATTTAATTTTTCTTCCTTGCTTTTTCATTGCTTTTTATACATATGGTAATCTTTTTGTCACTGAACTTAACTGAAATTGTTAATAGTTTTTGCTTATTGAGCAATCTGATATTGGTATTGTAGACTATTTTTGTACCATCCTGCTAATTGTAACGTTATCTGTGTCTGAACTCTTTCTTGTAATTAAAATTGTTGTTTATGCGGAGCTTTTCTCCCCAGGCCTCCACTGAAAACGGGCCCCGAAGCCCAGTGGACCTCTCCAGTAATCAAACTGAAATAAATATACATCTGATGGTTCATTACCACCAGCCCCCCACCTTTATCTGGTTTCATAACCCTGATCGACTTGTTTGTTGATATACTATGCAAACGTTTTGTCTCCGCTTCACTTAAATTGAATGTAGTAGTTCTTTTTGATTTGCATAACAATAATCTAGTGTCATTACTACACAAATTTTCAAATAATTGAACAGCTGGGTGGGGTGGGGGTTGAACATACTGCTTTTTTGCAGCTCTGCAGGGGGTTAAAGGTACCATTTCCTTGAAAATAACAAGTTTAGTTTCCTTGTATACAACTTCAAATCAAGTAGTCATCTGTCTATTTTGGCATTAATTGTAGGTACAAAATTTGTACCTTTTTCGAATAATGTTGCCCATTCACTAGTGACTGCCTGACTAATATAATTGTATATACTAAAATCTTCAAATTCATTTTTTATGATAGTACAAGCAGCATCATCTTCTGTATTATCATTGCAGTTAGAAACATTCACTAATACAGTCTCCCTCCCCTGCCCACCCTCCCCCTCCCCAAATATACAGTTCTCTGTGCATAGCAATTGCCACCATTCATGGTCTTGTTTCAGTCTCTGTTGAGCTCCTGTTGCCACTGGTTTTGGATCCCCTCAGACCTCCTGGGGGGCTCCCCTAAAGGGACGGCCTCTTCCTCCTGTTCAGTGCTCAAATTTTGAGAATTGCCAAAGTTATGAGCCTGTTCAGTGGTCCCTGTCCTGGTTGAATGCATACCATTTTTTTTAGCTACATGAGCTTTTGGGAGTGGAAACAATTCCTGTTTCGTATTCATTTTTATCCCTTGCCAGTTTTTTAATTTTTTTCTCTCACAGCATTAATTTGTCTGTCCACATTTACAAACACTGTTTGGTACTCGTTTTGCTTAGCACTAAAATACAAGTCACTCAAAATATGTTCGTTTAACCCATTAACAGTCTTTTTACAATGACACAACTTTCTTTCATTGTCTCTTACCAGTCCTTCCATTAATTTGCATCCACGGCGATTGAACATGGAAACTAGCTCATGATGTAAATCCGAGCCCTCTATCAGGCCATTAGGAAACTTCCAGCAACGCAAACCCTTTGGTATTTGCTCTCTCACCAAACATTGTTTAAGATAGGCATTTTCGACTTGTAACTTCTTTAATGTAAATAATTCACCTTTCAAAACCTTAAACTGTTGGTCGAGTGTGCCATATGTATGGCGTTGTTCAGTACTGTTAAATGACAGTTCATTGTCCTTGTTAAACCAATCCCTAAGGCTCTTAACTTGCAATTCACTCGCCCAATTGGTTGAACTGTCGTCTCAATTCCGCCCACTATTTCCGGGCTTCGCTGCTGAATTCATAGGTGCCTGGCTATTCAAAATAGGACTCTGTTGTCCAGGGGTGATCAAAGAGGGAGGTAATTATGACCTTTCAGCTAAAATGTTATTAGTTTCACCCCTGGATGTATTCATAGTTGTAGAGTTCAGCTTAACACCGGACCCAATGAGTTGTTGTGTCAGCCCTCCGATAAGGGCTGAAAGGTTCCCTATGGCATTAACCAAATCTGTAACGTAACCACCAGCATCTCCGTCCCTTTGTGCACCATTCTCCATCCACAAACTCGGCAAATAACCACAGGTACAAACTAGTAAATTGTAAGAAAACAAACACTGGCCAGTGAAACTGGAGACCAAATTTAATTAGTGCTTTCATCTGTTGTTACACCTGATTTCTTCAGATTAAAACAAATCACTCTTGTAGGGGTGGTCCTAAGGAACTGTTCCTTGAATTTAGAGAATTAATGTGGCAGTTAAGAGTGAATGCCTCCAATCCACCTGGATTGAATGATGTAGTATCTCTCTACAGCTATTTGAAATTAAAAGCTGAATTATATTTTTAAAGGCTAGGCAATTACTGTGTTATGAAGTATATATAGTTATAGGTTAAATTTGTTATTTTTGGAGTCCATGATGCATAGGTGTGTTGTGCAGTGATACCCATGACTGAGTGTTTTGATGCTGCTATGTCAGCAAAATATTTTTATAATATTTCAAAATATTTTTATAACAACATTTCAAAGGCAGTTTTTTTAACTTGTGTTATATAGGATATTTATATAGGGGGGAATGCATTCATGCACAACAACAATTTTTAAATTGTATTTTTTTCTTTAATTATATGATCATGTGATAAAGCCTGGTTATAAAAGGAAGTGATGTAATGGATTGATTTGTTTTAATCTGAAGAAGTCAAGTGTAGCAACAGATGAAAGCACTAATTAAACTTTGTTTCCAGTTTCACCGACCAGTGTTCATTTTCTTACAATTTAAAAGGTTGTTGTTAAGCAACTGTTTTTTCATAACTCTAGAGCACAAAAACTTTTGGCACTATGGCTGAGGCAACAAAGAAGGGACTGTTGCCAAGCTTAGGGAACCTATGGCAAGGAAGATAAGAAAGGATGCTTTAGAAGTATTAGAAATATGTGTATAGTCTATGAAAGTCTGTATAAAGCAGATAAATATGGAAATCAAGAAAAGGTACAAATGGAATTGTTTATGGAAGAATTAAGTATGCCAAGGTTAGAGGTAGATAAGACTCAGTTATTCTTAGTTAGGATAGGAGGAGGTAAGATAAAAATCGTGATGTATAACCAATCTACAAGCAAGTCCCCAGGAATAGATGATAATCCTATGGAAGTTTGGAAGCTAGGAACGAAAAACTGATAAAGATATGGAAGTTTTTTAACAGTATTTTAAGAGGAGGAGAAGTACCAACATCCTGGAAGAAAGCTGTGGCAGCTATAACACCTGAAAAGGGTAAAGATCAGTCAGATGTCTTTCTGTTCCAATGTTGCAATTTTCTACTAGTGGGTTTACCCTTCTTCTGATCAGCTTGTCCAGCCAGGTTTCCAAAGTTTTTCCAGTCCCTCTTGGTGCTTCGGACATCTGACGTGTAGACAGGTACGTGGGCCATAAAGGTGACGGCTGTATGCACCAGCCCTCAGAACTTTTCAGCTGCCAGCTGTACACCAGGTGTTCATGCTACTGGCAGACGTCGGATCTGTTTCACATCAAAGATAAGTACCCCGTTGGGGCATTTTTCTTAAGTCCTTTGTATTTTATAGTCTGTTCATGTCTGGTAAGAGTAAGTGCAACTGTGGTCATCAAATTCCACATAAAGACCCACGACTAGTGCCTCTTTTATCTGGGTAGGGAACATGATTGTCAAAACTGCGCCATCTATAAAGTGTTCATCCCCAAGACCCTTTGCCACCACTTAAAGGTCTCAACTTGTACCTTGAGGACCAGAGCCTAAGACAGATAGCTCTCGGCATTGAAGCCACCTCCGATGCCCCATTTGAACCACCAAGGAAGAGGGCCAAGCCCATGCGGCCTACTTCTTCCACTGGGGTCTATATTTTAATAGCGAAAATCCCTTTAAGCGAATATGAAAACACTGACACGTATTGAACAAACCGCGAATATGCCGAATGTACTAAACTGCAAAATACAAAGTCGAATCCCCATAATCGGCTAACTCCACCTCCCACTACTTACTGCCTACCCAAACAAAATAAATAAACCACATACATACACTAACCAAAATTCTACTTCTAACCCTAAAGTAAAGCACCAAAACCCTATGTCTAACCCTACACTAAACCTTACATACATTACTATCTATGCACTTACCTTAACCCGCACCCTAACCCTAAGGTCTGTAACTATCGTACACTTACCCTTCAGCGATATAACAAAACAAATAACCCACACACATACATTTAACAAAACCCTAATTCTAACCCTACACTAAACCTTACATACATTACCTATCTATGTACTTACTTTAACTCGCACCCTAACCCTAAGGTCCATAACTATTGCACACTTGCCTTAAGGAGCTGTACCTCAGATGGGCCAACCATGACACTTCAACTTTTTGAATTTCGCAGTTTCGTACATTTGGCATAATCGCGGTTCGCGCAATACGTGTCAGTGTTTTCACATTTGCTTAAAAGGATTTTTGCTATTATAATATAGACCCCCCTTCCACTGCCACTCCTCAACCTGTAGCCGCTGTTAGCTTGGCTGAGGACTCTGCTTCCGCCACTACAGATACAGCGGTTATCTTTCAGGAGGCCACACAATTTAGAGCAGACAACACGTCTAGGGAGGATGTACCAGCTCCTGTTACAGATGCCAGGGGGAAGCAGTACTTTTGATGGGCACTTCGGACCCAGCTTCCACTTCTCCACCTATTTCTTCCAAGCCTACTGCCAGCCAGATGATGGCTAGGCCTTTTAAGAAAAAGCAAAAGATTAAGGATATTTCTCCAACACCAGAGGCCTTCCCTGACTGGCAGGACTTCAGCCAGATTCTTAAAATACTTTCTTGGCCCTCAGGCCTTCCTCTGAATTCACCCGTGTGACTCTTCTCAGCCCTGGCCTTCATTCCTCTGAAGACTCCCTCTCCTACATTTCCCAGATTCAGCCCCCCTGGGGTATGGATCCCCTGAAGAGGCCTCTGCTGAGCCTGATTCCTCAGTGGAAGACCTAACCTTTGGGGAAACTGTTAACCTGATGAGAGAACATTTTAAGTGGGAATGCTCAGACATGTCTGAAGCACAAAAAAGATTTTATGATCTGATTCAATTGGAATCACCAAATCTGTCACCTATCTAACTTGTCCAACCTGCCTTCCTGGATGCATTTGCTGCGGCATCCATTAATCCAGATTCCCAACCACCTGCTCCTTGAAGGGTAGACGCATTATACAGGGTCCGTGACTCACACAAATTACTTTTCAAGTGCCCCCAGCAGACCCTGCAGCTATTTCCATTTCTACGGACAGGGCATCCAAATTCCTCCCTACTACCACTGTCCTGTCTACAGATAAGGACAGCAAAGCCATGGAGAGGTGGGGAAAAAAGATTTATACTTCTGCTACCCTAGCTTTTAGGGCATCTAATTACCAGTCTCACATGGCCAAGTACTTTCTGGTACTTCTGGACAAAGCCTCCAAAGAACTTAATGACATTCCTGACTGAGCTGCCAAAGCATCCTTGTCTTCCTTACCTGGGCTCGTTTCACAAGTGAACAGGCACTCCCTTATGTGTGCATACGATGCAGTTGAGGCCTCAGCCAGGTCAGCTGCATCAGGATCCGTGCTAAGAAGATATTCCTGGTTACGTCTGCAGCTACTCCCTGATGACTTCAGAGCCAAGCTCCTGGATGCCCCTTGGACCACTAGGCCCCCTTTGGTGCTAAGGTGACTGATCTCTTCAAGTTTCTCCAGCAGAAAGGGAAAGAGCTTCAAGACCTCGAGCACCTCCTTGTCCATATAATCCCAAAGTTCCAGAGAAACTTCCCAGCTAAGACAAAATTTATAAGAAAGGCATCAAGGCCTTCAGCTCACCTAGGTCTAGAAAGCCTCCCAGGAAACAAACTGCCCAGCCAAGGACCTCTCAGGCCTCTGGCCATAGGCCTTCCTTTCCAGACAGGGGAGGCAGTGTCTGACTGCCTGCCACTCTTCCTGCCACCACCCTCTTGCCCACCTGTCTCTTTCACTGTCTCCTTGCCTGGCCCCTGATAACAGACAAATGGGTCTTGTCCATCCTGAAGAACGGATACTGTGACTTGGATCACTCCTCCTGCAAGACTGCCTATCCCTTCCCCTTCCGCATCCCAGTGGTTCCTCCTACACCAGGTCTTAAACAATGTGCTACTGCAAGGCACCATAGAATCACCCCCCCCCGGTCGAGGGAAAGGTTTCTACTCAAGAATCTGTCTGGTGCCTAGAAAGGAAGGAAGATGGAGGCCCATCCTAGATCTCTCCTTCCTCAACCTCTTCTTAAAGGTTCCCTCCTTCAAGATGCTCACCTTACCCACTCTCTTTCCCCTCATTCTCCTGCAGGCCTTCATGGTAACCCTGGACATAAAGGAGGCCTATATTCACATCCCCATAAAGCCTACCTCCAGGAAATATCTCTGATTCATAGCAGGCTCTTCTCACTTTCAGTTCTGTGCATTGCATTTTGGGCTCTTTACCACCCCAAGGGTATTCACAAAGTTCCTAGCCCCAGTCATTGCCTACTGCAGGACAAAGGGAATACAAATATTCCCATACCTAGACGACCTACTCATTCAAGCAGAAGACAGACCCTCCTTGTTCACACCAAGGACGTCCTGCTCCTGCTACAGTATCTAGAGTTCCTGATAAATTTCCCAAAATCCCAACTCCATCCTACACAGGACATTGTCTTCCTGGGATGCAGAATCAGGACAGACATCAGGGTGGTGTCCCTTTCCCACCACCTTCGGTCTGCCCTCCATTCTTTAGCTCTGACTGTGAGGGAATTCCTAAGAGGTCTGGGGTACATGGCAGCTACTATCCCCATGTTGCCCCTAGCGAGGTTACACAAGCAAATTTCAGTGGCTTCGCTCAGTGTGGACCCAGTAGTCACATCCTCTAGAGTGCAGGGTTCCACTCCTCCCCTGTCTTTACCAAGAATTAAAATGGTGGTTTGCCCAGGTTGCCCCAAATCCTAGCCTGCCCCTACAAATGCCCACCCCTTCCCAGATCATGCACACAAATGCCTCAGACCTGGGCTGGGGGGCAACTCTGGGCCCAAGGACAGTGCAAGGTTTGTGGACAGATGGACACAAACAAATGCACGCCGATATAATGGGAAATTACAGCAATACTCCTCGCCTTGCAGGTCTTCCAACCTTACCTCCAGCAGGGCCTCTTAAAAATCTTCATAGACAACTCCACAGTGATGTGGTACCTGAACAAGCAAGGAGGGACAAAGTCCTACCTCCTGTGCAGACTAGCTCTACAGGTATGGAATCTGGTTCTCTCTCAGTGACTCTCCCTCCAGGCAGCCTACATTCCGTCCCAGCACAACTCTCAGGCAGATTCACTAAGCAGAACCATATCAGATAGCCACGAATGGACGCTGTCAAAAGAGGTGTTCCCTAGATCTGATCCACAAGTGGGGTATTCCTCAGGTAGACCTGTTGGCCTCTTCATAAACAGGCAACTCCAGAGCTACTGCACCAGAACTCATGACCCGAAGGCATTGCAAAAAGACGCCTTCTCAGTGTCATGGAAGGGAAGGTTCCTGTATGCCCCCCCCCCTCTGATCTAGAGAGTCCTACTAAAAATTCAGCGAGACTCACCGAAAATCTTGCTGGTGACTCCCTATGGACCAAGGTAGCACTGATTCCCTGTTCTTCTTCATCTGTCCAAGGGCAGTCACCACAAGTTACTCCCCCTCAGTGGACCTACTCACACAGCACAAGGGGACACAAATATACCCACAGTGGTGGTCGCTGCACCTCTCCCCACGGTGGATGGGATTCTGATTCCCTTCAGACACCTGTACAATGAGGACATCCTTTCAGTCCTGCAGGAGGCCAGGAAACCCAGCGCAAGAAAATCTTCTCACCAAATGGAAAAGGTTTTCCTTCTGGTGTCAGAAATGACAGATGGAGCCGCTGGACAGTGACTTGCCTCTGATTTTGCCCTACCTGTGTGAACTCCTGAAGACAGGTTTGACATGCTCCTCTTTAAAAGCACACCCTTCTGCCATTTTTGCCTGCCTAACTATGGATCCTCCGCTGGCATCCAGATTACCAGCCAAACTCTTCTTGATGGGGATTCTACACCTAAGACCTCCCAGAAAACCATCCCCTCCTCCTTGGAATCTTAATTATGTGCTAGAAAAACTTACCTTGCCACCCTTTGAACCAGCCGACAAGGCCACCTTAAAGTTTTGCACATGGAAAACAGTCCTGCTATAGTAGCTTTGACATCAGCCAGGAGGGTCTCAGAGCTTCATGTCCTTATGGCTACCCCACTTTTCCTGGTTTTCCATATGGACGTGATCACCCTAAGGATAAACAGTTCCTTCACCCCCAAAGTGGTCAGCAGCCTTTCCTTGAATCAGGCTATCCATCTGCCTGCCTTCTTCCCTAACTGTCAGGGAGATGGTGAGAGAGTTCTTCATTCCCTAGATGTCCACAGACATCTCATATTCTGTTTGCATAAAACTAAACCTTTTTGCAAATCAGACCAAATGTTTGTCTCCTTCCACCCCAGAGCTCTGAGGAAAGCGTTGGGCAAACAGACCAGTTCAGTCTGTATTGCTAAGGCTATCTCCTTTTGCTACACACACCATGGGAAGACACTTTCAGGCAATGTCAGAGCCACTCCACAAGAGCTATGGCCTCTTCTGGTGCCATTTTCAAAGGCCTGGACACTAACTGCATTCTGGAAGCAGCCACTTGGTCCTCTGTGCACACTTTCACCATACACTACAAACTGGACCATATTTCCATAGCCAGGCAGTTTTTTCCAGGGCTGTCCTGCATGGATTCCTGGAGTCCTCTACCAGGCCACCCCACAACCTTCAGTGTGCTTTGGTATTCGCCCACTAGTAGAATACTGCAACATTGGACTATAAGGACATAGGAAAGTTGTGTAAAAACTTACCATAACCATAGATGTCCTTCTCTTCCATGTTGCAGTATTCCTTCCTGGCCACCATCCCCTTTCTTAACCTTGCACTTACTCTCGCTGGCTCAGGGACAGGTTATGTCCCTCAGGACCGGCTCCATCTGGATCTTTATTTATGTTCTGAGGGCTGGTGCATACAGATGTCACGTTTATGTCCGACACACCAAGAGGGACTGGAAAAGTTTTGGAAACCTGGCCAGACAAGCTGATCGGAAGAAGGGTAAACCCACTAGTAGAATACTGCAACATGGAAGAGAAGGACATCTATGGTTATGGTAAGTTTTTACACAACTTTCCTATCCAGCTTCATACAGGCCCATTTCAATATCAAACCATGATTATAAAGTGTTTATGTATGTAATGGCTAAAAGAATGGCAAATGTGATGCTAAATTTGATAGAGGTGAATCAGTCTAGTTTTGTGGAGGGGAGGCAAACATTTGATAACATTAACAGAACATTGATAATACAGAGGGAAGCAGTTTGTAAGAAAATAACACTGTTGTTGGTGGGTCTTGATGCAGAGAAAGCATTTGACAGAGTAAGCTGGGACTTTGAGTAGAGCAAGGGAAACATTTGCATTCACTGATAAAATTATAAGGTTGATTAGGAGGTTATATGAGGGATCTGAGGTAAAAACTAAAGTGGGTGGGATCTTCTCTGATAATTTCTAGTTGAACCAGGCAGGGTGTCCTCTTTTCCCCTTTGTTGTTTGTATTATATTTAGAACCATTGGCAAAGAAAATAAGGGGCTGAGAAATTCAAGGATATAATTGGTATGGTAGTCATGAACAGCTGTTTCTATTTGCAGATGATATTTTATACTTGACAAAACCTGAAAGGGACATTACAGTGTTATGGAACATTTTGAAGCAGTTTCATATCTTTTCTGGATACAAAATTAATGAAGCTAAAACAAAGGCAATAGTGGTAAATTATGTACCCACACACAAATTGGTTCAGCAATATCCATATTTATGGGGACATGATAAAATCAAATAACGAAACCACAACGTAGACAAAACAGTACAAAAAGTCCCTGGTCGAGGAATAGGAAAAAAATGCCGCTGAAAACAAAAATAGCGTACTACTGTTTAATAACCGCTTTCGTCAGAAGACTTCATCAGGATGCAGACCTTCAAAGAGAATAGCAATAATCATACAGAATATTATATTCATCAAGTATCAGAAAGTATTCTAAGAACTAAGCCAATATGGAAATGGAGAAAAGAGATTCTGCCGAAAAGGATGACTGCAATTAGGGTTACAGGTAATAGCCAAGAGGGGCTGAAATTTATTGCAGAAAATTGCAAAGGAACCAAGATGTTGGGAGCAAATAGCTAGAAATGGAAAGGTAATAGAATGGGAAAGCACCAATAATTTATTTGTACTGCAAGTTAGAGATGGCTTCTCTGTCAAGGACTGATATCAGAGTTTAGGCAAAGAGAAATGGGGGGGGGGGGGTTGAATGAAAGACCAGCACTGGTAGAGTTTTTAGTAGAATCTAGAACAGAAGCTGTTGTTAAAAAAGGAATACTTAGCGTAGAGCATATAAAATATTGCATTATAACTATAAGAATCAGTCAGTGGAGGTTAGAAAGGATTGGGAAAAGAGATTGGATAAACAATTCACAGAGAGACAATGGGGGATATATATATGACTCCCAATTATGCAACAGAGTCTAAAATATTTAGGATCTTTGCTTGGAAGTTTTTACATAGGCGTTTTTATACCCCTATTAGTCCCCAAATAATTTTTCCTCAGGTAGACAGCAAATGTTGGAGGTGTGATGGAGAAGAAAGAGTTAACAGGCAACATATTTTCTGCGAGTGTAATGTGTTAGCAGACTTTAAAGATTCCTTGCAGACTACTTTGTCTGAGATACTGGGTGAGCAAATTATTTTTTTGAACTATGAAACAGAATTGGAATTGCCTAGACATAGTAAGGCCTTGCTGAGTCTAATTATGGTGGCTGCTAAAAAAAGCAGTTACTAGAAAATGAAAATCGAAGTGTAAACCAACTATACTAAAAGTAGTGACTATAGTAACAGAGAACAACTGTAATTGGGATCTTTCAAAAAGGGCAGGAGCAAATTGCATAGGAAAAAATGGGAATTGTGGAAACAATACATGCATAGGAGGACCAAGATTTAAAAGAAGGCAAGATTTGAATGAGCTATGTAATGTTTGACTGGCAGTGCCTGGATAGATAAGTGGCGTATAATGTTCGCAACTACAGTTGTGTCAGCATGGCTTGTAATGCATAATGTTTGCAGTTCGAATTGTATCAGGATGGTTTGTTTTTATTGATATAAATGAGATTGCCTGTGTCATATGTGATAATTTAATAAAGATTTTTTTTCGTCTTTTTGTTAAAAAGTGCTTTCTTGTCTGTGGCAAAGACTACCTTTGGACCTCTTGCCTGAGGTGTGGATCTCTCAGCAGACTATCCACATTCATTCCCAAAGAGACCTTTCTAGTGGCCATGTTTCTGTTCATTCTTCCATGGCTAGTCATAGAATGCCTGGAGGGTGGGGCTGTTTGGACCTCCTAGATGCCTACATTCACATAAAAATCACCACAGAACTGAGGCAGTTTCTTCACTTATTGATCAGGGATGATCGCTACCAACTTCAGAGGCTTCCATTTAGCCTTATTCGCTTCCCTGAAGTATTTGTCACATGTATGGCTGTATTAACAGTTCATCTCAGGCTATAGTGATCTTAGGCTTTCCGTTTCCTGGATGCTCCCTTTTAACAAAGGGACTCTCTTCTCAGTCAGTTATCTCTTGGAGTTACAGTGCATCTCTCTGAAAAACCAGAACCCTCTTGAATCAGACACATAATTCATTTTGGTGTTCCTTAAAACATGATTTTGTGAGCCTTTTGCTGTAGGATAGTATTTTTTCTCTCTAGCCTTCAGTCTCTGTTATAAAGTCTTCCTAGTTAAGGTGGTAGCAGATTCTTGTTTTGGTCATAAATGTGATTGCAGCATCCATTTTCATGGTCCATATGTGTGTCCCCACAGTGCATTCTGTGGTTGTATTGTCAGCATTTTGACTCTCTTTACTTTGGATTACCAGCATATGCTTACACATGAGGCCTGGTGTCTAGATTCGGCAAGTCTCCTGGTAGGGAAACCCTTCTAGCTACAGGCTGCTCAGATGACTGTTTCCATTAGTACATCTGTCCTGGGGTTGGGAGACCATTTCAGTGGCCAGATAATCCCAGGGCATGGATGATGCAGGAATGTCTCTTGTGTATCAGTATGTCTTCTGGCATTTTAGTATTCACTGCCCAGGGCAGTCTTATACATTCAGGTAGACAGCATGGTTTAAGTCTACTATGTCAACAGACAAGGGTAACCACCTCTTAATCTGTTTTCTGTTATATTGCTGTAAGGGTGTGGCTTTGTGGGATTAACTACTGTTGCTTCATGGTGGTAGTGCATGTTCCAGGGAAAGCAAACTCACTAATGGTGGGTTGTGCTGCTGTTGGCCTATGCTCCATTAGTGGTTACTCAGTCTCTGACCAAGAAGTAGTTTCATCTTTGGGGATTCCCACTGTGTAGTCTCTCTCTCTCTGTCTGCCCACCATTAATGGCATAGTGAGCCATCCTTTTGCTGACTTCGTCTTCAGGCAATAGGGTGAAGGTTGCTTTATCTCATCTGTTGTCAAATGGCTCCCTTTTCTTCTTTTTTCTTATTTAATCTGAAGACAAGATTCATCCAGAATTTCTGTCTGTACAAAGGCAAAACAATTCTGATTGCTCTTTTTGACCCAGAAGACTTGATTAAACATACTTTAATAGACAGAAAGAATAAACTAATTTTGAATGTGTTGTTGCACAGTGATACTTGTACTCCTTGTGAGTCATCCTCCCAGGAATCCTTTCTAAAGCTTAGATCCAAGGAGAAGGGTCCTAAGAGGAGAGACTAAATGGACATGCCTCAGTCCAACTCCCAAGTAAATGAAAACATAGTGATACTGAATCTTCTGTCAGTGATTCTGGCATGCCTAAATTGGTATTTACCGTGGTTGAAAGACAGCAGCCCAGACTTTACTAGGCAAAATAACTGTTCTCTATCACAAGTTGAACTAGGTGTGACATCCGCACTCTGGACCAGTAATCAAGGAGCCTGAATCCTCACCACTGACACTAGAGAGGGACGGTCACTTGGAATACAAATGGATACACTCAGTATTTCCAGATGCAGACCTCTGTGTATCAAGCACAGTTTCTCTTATGAGCACATAGGGAACACACTCAGCCCAGGGTCTGGGTTTCTCTCTCTGTCTCTCCCCAGGTCCCATAGTAAGGATTTCTACTAGCACAGCTGCAGAGTTAAGTCATCAGCTGAGTGTCCAAGCCAAGTCCTCCACCACTCTCTTTGTGAAACCAGTGCTTCTTGTCCCTGCTCCAAGTAGCTGACACACACACACACACACACACACACCCCTGGGAAAGGCTGGCACAAATTATCCACTCTACCAACATTGCCCAGACTATAAGGTAGAGTCACTGCTACCAGTCAGTTACTATAAAGGCTCTTAAAAAGTATCCAGGTATCCTGTGTTCAATTAATAGTAATACACATAGAAATGTTAACCAAACAGCCAGGCTTTCAGGAGTGGCCACAGTTATCACTATATACATGCAAGTACTCTCAAAGCTTAAATATTTTCTAAAAAGACCAGCTACAATGAAAAGTTTGCATATATTTAATAAAAAGACAAGAAAGTACTAAATATATGATGTTCATCGTGTTACCCTGCTGCAGTCATCACACTTGGGTTATCCTGTCGTCAGGCGGTCCCGCAGTCTGCCGGATTTCCAAAGTCTTGGTCCGACATCGGTTGCTGTCGCCTTATCCCTGACGTCAGTGCGCCAGGGGTACATATATAGCAACCAACGCCATTTTCTTCAGTCTTTCTTGCCGCGCGGTGCCCGAAGCAGAAGCAGTTCGCAAGTGCCGGTCGGCTGACTCCTGAGATTTTCGAATTCGAGTTTCAGACCGAAGTCTTCTATAAAGCTAAGTACCCCGTTGGGGAAACTTTTCTTGCCTCAGACTATTGTCAGAAAAAGTTAACAATTGTATTTCTTGTGGGAAGCAAATACCTCATAAGGATTTTCATTCTTATTGTATACCCTGCCTGGGCCCTGATCACAACGTCACTTCTTGTCGTTTTTGTGCTAGATTTAATAAACGGACTATTAAAAGACGATTTGATTTCGCACGACACTTTTTTGGCAGAAAATTTAATTATAACATGCCGTCGGAGCTACCCGATTACTGGCGTGCACAAAAAGCGCAGGGAAAAGGATAGACAGCCCAGGCCTAAGCCCAATTCCGAGGCCTCGGTTGATCCGGTCTCTGGTTCTCTGGTTATCAATGAGGCACCGACGCAGCCTCTGACTACCGCAGTTGAACCTAAGACCGCTACGGATATTTTGACGGAATGTACTAGGCCTATGCAGCCTTTTACTTCAGGCCCTACCGACGACTTACCTTCCAAGGATGCCGGTACTTCTGAAACACCCTCGCCTTCTGAAGGCGTTTTCAGACAGACTACTCTTACAGTCAAAGCGTTTTCAAAATCGATGACTCCTTCCAAATCGAAAAAGGCTTCACTTCAGTCTCCTGTTCAAGGCCCTATGCCTAAGAAAAAGATGCTCTAGATGGCTGAAGATCTGATTTCTCTTATCAGGGGTTTCCAGCCTCCTCCTGACAAAAGGCCCAGACAAGAGGAAGAATCTGCTTCTCTGAACAACTGTCCATTTCTTCGGATTCCTCTGAAGACCAAGACTATTCCTTCTCTCCTTATGAAGATTCTGATGCTGAGGACTCTATTGCCTCAGCTTCCCCTCCAGAAGATTACTCTTTTGGGGAAACTATACACACTATGAGGGAACATTTCCACTGGGAAGGTCAGGATTACTCTGATTCCAAGAAAAGGCTCAGAGAGTTTCTTTTATTCTCCCAACACAGACCTCTAGCCATCCCTCCTGTTTTGGACATTGTGGATGATGTTTATTTAGAATCCAATTTCAACCCTGACTCTCTGCCTCCTGCCCCGGCCAAGCCTGACAGATACTACAGAGTACCTGATTCCCATAAATTCCTTTACAAAAGCCCAGTAGCTGACCCAGAGACTATCTCCCAGGGTCCCAAGGGGGCTAAGGCTTCCATGGCTAAAAATACAGTACCTTCTGAAAGGGATTCAAGAGCACTAGACAGATGGGGAAAAAGGTTTACACCTCAGCTACTTTAGCTATGAGAGCTCTAAACTGTCAATTTCATATGCTTAAGTATCAGCAATCTCTGATCTCCCAGTTAAAACAAAAGATAACAACCCTTCCTCAACAATCTGAATTGAAAGAAGTACAGAATTTGTTGCACGCCACCGAGCAGGTGGGCAAACAATACCTTACAATGTGGGTTTGACTCTTTGGAGGCCTCCTGCAGAGCAGCTGTCACTGGATCAGTTATACGTAGGCATGCCTGGTTAAAGGAACAAAGTCTGCCTGAACATGTTAAAGCAAAACTACTAGATGCTCCCTTGCAGCAGGATGTTCTTTTTGGTGTTAAAGCAGAAGAAGTTTTAAAGAAAATGGAAGATAAGGCAAAATCAATGCAGACAGTCAAAGATTTCCTACAGGTACAACCCCCTGGCTTCAGCCGAAACTGGCCAACCAAAAATTGGTCCTTTCTAGCCACTGACAGGCCTCAGAGGGGTAAATACAGGTGCCCAAGGGCAGAGGACAACCACAAGCTCAGTATAAACCTCGCCAATGGACCACTCCAAACCAGAAGGGAGGAGAAGACAGGTTTCAAGCCACCAGAAGGCAAACGCAATGACTTGCACCTCAGCTGGCCAAACAAAGCTCTTTTGTCAGCCCCCCTGGGGGGAAAACTAGCATTATTTGTAGACAACTGGCACATGGTCACAAAGGACAAATGGGTCCTAGACATAATTTTACGAGGATACAGATTCCACTTTCACACCTTACCAATAAAAAGAGGAATGCCAATCCTGCCACAAAATCAAAGGGCAGAAGCTCAAAAACAAATTTCAGCTCGCATGGCCATGAGAGCCATTCAAAGGGTACCAACTCAAGAGCAAGGCCAAGGATTTTACTCAAGACTCTTCCTAGTACCCAGGAAAGAAAATGCTTGGAGACCAATTCTGGACCTTTCAATTCTAAACACTTACTTACAAGTTCCCAAATTCAAGATGCTAACACTACAGCAGCTACTTCCCATGTTGGGCAAGGAAGCATGACTGGTAACGTTGGACCTCAAGGAGGCATACCTGCATGTCCCTATCAGACAAAGTTGCAGAAGATACCTCTGTTTCATTGCAGGCTCAACCAATTATCAATTCTCTGCACTGCCCTTTGGCTTATCTACTGCGCCCAGAGTATTCACAAAAATGCCTGGCACCAGTGATTGCATACTGCAGACAAAGAGGAATACAAATATATCCATACCTGGATGACTGCCTCATCCAAGCAGAAAGAAAATACATTCTCATACAACATCTGGCTTTTGTGAAGCATCTACTAAATTGTCTGGGGTACACAGTAAACGAAAAGAAGTCAAAACTAGTACCCTCACAAAAAATGACATTCCTGGGTGCCAGCTTGGACACAATGGCCCAGAAGGCTTATCTTACACTAGACAAGCAATTACAACTGACTCAATATTTCAAGACAGTGGCAACAAAGACCCAATTAACTGCAAGAAAAATTCTGCAGGCTTTGGGCTTCATGACATCTTGCATTCTGATAATACCATTTGCAAAACTGCATATGAGGAAATTACAATGGTACCTAAAAAGCGTATGGTCTCAACACAGCCACAGCTTGGACACAGTGATATCTCTCCTGCCCTGTCTTCAACAGGAATTTATATGGTGGGCACAGACATGTCACCTCAACAAGGGTCAGCCTTTCACCTTGCCCCCACCGAGGCAAACTATCACAACAGATGCTTCAGACTATGCCTGGGGGGCTCACATGGCAGGGCAATGCATTCAAGGCCTATGGACTGCAGAACAAAGAAAACTGTACATAAACCAAAAAGAGATGCTAGCTGTACAGAAAGCTCTGACAGCCTTCAAGGATCAACTACAGCCTGGACAACTGGCAATAAAGACGGACAACACCACAGTAATGTGGTACATAAACAAGGGGGCACACATTCCCATCCTCTTTGCAGGCAAGCAATAATCTTATGGAACACAGCTCTGACCTACCAAGTCCAGTTACAAGCTCACTTCCTGCCAGGACAGTAAAACACATTGGCAGACTACCTAAGCAGAAACATCAAAGATCCCCACGAGTGGAAACTAGACCCTCAAATATTTGCAATGATAACTCAAAGATGGGGCCTAGCAAATATAGACCTGATGTCCTTCAAGGATGCATCTGCAGTCATCACATATGGGTTATCCTGCCTCAGGCAGCCCTTCAGTCGGCCGGATTCCAAAGTCTGGGTCTGGCCTCGGCTGATGTCACACTTTCTCCGACGTCAGAGCGTCTGGGGTATAAAAGCATCAGCCGACGCCATTTTCCTCAGTCTTTCTTGCCACGTGGTGCCCGAGGCAGAAGCAGTTCACAAGTGCCGGTCGGCCAGCTCCTGTGATTTAGCTACCGAAGACTTCGAAAAAGCTAAGTACCCCGTTGGGGACTCTTTCTTGCCTCAGCCGATGTCAGATAAAGTTAATAATTGTTTAACTTGTGGGAAACAAATATCTCATAAGGATTTCCACTCTTACTGCCTCCCCTGCCTAGGCCCAGACCACGACGTCTCGGCCTGTTCAGCCTGTGCTTCCTTCAACCGACGAACTCAGACGTCAGTCGGAGTTTGCAGAGGAATTCTTTGGGGTTAGTTTTGCTTACAAGATGCCGTCGGAGACTCCGACTTCGCATTTAGTTAAGAAATGGAAGGACAAGGACCGACACACGCGGGCCGCAGTTTCGGCTGAAACCACAGTCAGGCCTACCGCGAGTGTCTTGGTCTCGGCTGAAACTGAGTCCTTGGTACTTCCGATTACCGAAACCGCGCAACTGACTACCTCGGCCCCGGAGGCCCCGGCCGAGTCGGTTATTGAATTACCTACTGAGACTGGTGTCCAGGAACCTTCCGACACCATTCCTTTAGACAAATCTACTCCTGCACGTGGTGCAGCCAGACCTCCTGCATCCATGTCCATTAAGGCTTTCTCTAGGGCTAAAGCTGCTAAACTTTCTAAAGCTTTGCCTCCCAAGGTTACCTCTCAGAGACCCTCTACTGGCTCACAGATTCTTAGCTTAGCAGAGGATCTTATCTCCTTAATCAGAGGATGTCCTTCAAGGATGCATCTGCAGTCATAACATATGGGTTGTCCTGCCTCAGGCAGCCCTTCGGTCGGCCGGATTCCAAAGTCTGCGTCTGGCCTCGGCTGATGTCGCACTTCACCCGACGTCATAGCTCCTGGGGTATAAAGGCATCAGCCGACGCCATTTTCCTCAGTCTTTCTTGCCGCGCGGTGCCCGAAGCAGAAGCTGTTCGCAAGTGCCGGTCGGTCAGATCCAGAGATTTCAGCTACCGAAGACTTCTAAAAAAGCTAAGTACCCCTTTGGGGACTCTTTCTTGCCTCAGCCGATGTCAGACAAAGTAAATAATTGTTTAACTTGTGGGAAACAAATACCTCATAAGGATTTCCACTCTTACTGCCTTCCTTAGGCCCAGACCACGACGTATCAGCTTGTTTAGCCTGTGCTTCCTTCAACCGACGGACTCTTAGACGTCGGTCGGCGTTTGCAGAAGAGTTTTTTGGCTCCACTTTTGCATATAAAATGCCGTCGGAGACTCCGACTACTCATTTAGCTAAAAAACGCAAGGATAAGGACCGACACTCGCGGCCCGCGGTTTTGGCTGAAACCACGGTTAGGCCTACCGCAAGTGTCTCTGTTTCAGCTGAAACCGAGACCTCGGTTCTCCCTTCGGCCGAAAGCATGCCTCCGACAACCGAGGCCACACAGGCCCCGGCTGAGTCGGGTACAGAAATTCCTACTGAAGAAGCAGGCACACAAGATTTGTCCGACACCATTCCGTTGGACATCTCTACTCCTGTACGTGGGGCAGCTAGACCCCCTGCTTCTATGTCTATCAAGGCCTTCTCCAGGGCTAAAGCAGCTAAACTTTCCAAGGCCTTACCTACAAAAGCTCCCTCTCACAGACCTACCTCAAGTTCTCAGATTCTCAGCCTTGCTGAGGACCTTATTTCTCTGATCAGGGGATCCCAACCTCACCCAGACAGGGCCTCACAGCCCCCTCCTGAAAAGAGGCCTAGGACTGAACCCCCTGAACCTCTCTCCTCTGACTTTTCCTCGGATGGTTCAGATTTATCTGACCATCATGAAGGACCTTACTCACCTTATGAGGATTCTGATGCAGAAGATTCTATTCCTTCTGCCTCCCCTCCAGAAGAATTTTCATTTGGGGAAACTCTACACTTAATGAGGGAACACTTCCAATGGCAGGGTCAGGATTTTTCTGATTCTAAGAAAAGGCTAAGGACTTTTTTTACACTTACCACAGCATAGGCCTTTAGCCATACCACCTGTACTATCAGTTGTTGATGATGCATACAATGATGCCAGTACTGCCCCTGATTCTCTTCCCCCGGCCTCTGCCAAACCTGACAGGTACTACAGGGTCCCGGACTCTCACTTCCACTTGTATAAGGCCCATGCTGCAGACCCAGAAACCATTTCTCAGGGCCCTAAAGGTGTTGCAGCTGCCTCTGCCAAAAAAACCCTACCCTCTGAAAGAGAATCTAGAGCATTAGAGAGATGGGGTAAAAAGGTTTATACATCTGCTACTCTTTCTGCCAGGGCTTTAAACTGTCAATTTCACATGATACAGTACCAAGAATTTTTGTTAGATCAGCTGAATAAAAAGCTATCCTCTCCTGAACCTTTAGACCGTAAGTTCCTTCAGGATTTGGTACACAGCTCTCAGCAGGTCAGTAATCATTTCTTAAAATGTGGCTATGATGCACTGGAGGCTTCATTTAGATCAGCTATGACTGGAGCAGTGATTCGAAGACATGCCTGGCTAAAAGAACAGTCCTTGCCAGACCATGTTAAGTCTAAACTCCTTGATGCCCCTATGGAGAAACAAAGTTTATTTGGCTCCCCTGCACAGGAGGTTCTAAAGAAAGTGGAAGAAAAAGCAAAATCTGTCCAAACAGTCGAGGATTTTCTGCAGGTCCAACCTCCGAGGTTCAGCAGAAATTGGCCTTCAAAGAATTGGTCCTTTCCAGACACCTCCAGAGCACAGAAAGGCAGAAATAGACGCCCAAGAGGCAGAAGTCAGTCAAGGGGTGCAACCTGCCAACCAGAGAAGCGCCGCCACAGCTGCGACTGCAACCACTTCCACAGGACAGACACAATGACTTGGCTCTGATTCCACCTACCAGGGAACAACTGGAAGCACCCTTGGGCGGAAAGCTAGCTTTATTCTCAAAAAACTGGCATTGCATTATAGGAGACAAATGGACTTTGCAAACAATAGACAAAGGCTACAGGTTTCACTTCCACACTCTACCAAAAAAGAGAGGAATGCCAAACCTTCCACCAAGCCAGAAATCAGAGGCTCTAAAACAAATAATCAGCTTACTAAAGATGAGAGCAGTAGAAAAGGTACCATCTATGGAACAAGGCCAAGGATTTTACTCCAGACTATTCCTTGTACCAAGAAAAGAAAATCAATGGAGGCCTATTCTCGACTTGTCCGCACTGAACACATATCTCATTGTTCCAAAATTCAAGATGCTGACCCTACAGCAACTTCTTCCCATGTTGGGCAAGGAGTCTTGGCTGGTGACTCTAGATCTCAAGGAGGCATACCTGCACGTTCCTATACGACCAGATTGCAGAAGACACCTCAGATTTCTTGCAGGATCAGAGCATTATCAATTCTCAGCATTGCCCTTTGGCTTATCTACTGCCCAGAGTATTCACGAAATGCCTGGCTTCAGTAATTGCACATTGCAGGCTTCAGGGAATTCAAATCTACCCATACCTGGACGACTGCCTAATACAAGCGGACAACAAGACAAAAATAATAAAGGATTTGGCCTATGTCATACAACTGCTGCAAGCCTTGGGATACACAGTCAACATACAAAAGTCAAGACTAGTGCCATCCCAAAGGATAACTTTTTTGGGTGCAGAACTGGACACAATAACTCAGATGGCTTTTCTCACAGAAGAAAAACAAAAGCAACTACCAGTCTACTTCATGGCATTAACAACACAAACTCAGCTTACTGCAAGGAAAGTCCTGCAGGCCCTGGGTTACATGGCATCCTGCATAATCTTGATCCCACATGCCAGGCTGCATATGAGAAAATTACAATGGTACCTAAGGAATGTATGGTCTCAGCACAGACACAGTCTAGAAGCCCGGATACCAATCATTCCATGCCTGCAAAAAGAATTCCTGTGGTGGGCTCAGGCCTGCCAGATCAACAGAGGATTGCCTTTCCACAAACCACATCCAAGGCAGACCATCACCACGGACGCCTCAGACCTAGGCTGGGGGGCACACATGGAAGACAAGTGTATCCAAGGCCTATGGTCCCAAGACCAGCTGAATCTACACATAAATCTAAAGGAGACGCTGGCAGTGAAGCATGCAATCGAGGCATTCAAATCATTCCTCCAGCAAGGACACCTGCTGATAAGGACGGACAATACCACAGTCATGTGGTACATCAACAAACAGGGAGGCACACATTCATGCCCTCTATGCCGGATGGCAATGGACCTGTGGAACTTAGGCCTGAATCTCAACATCCAACTGCAGGCCAGATTCGTACCAGGAAAAGAAAATTCACTAGCAGACAGCGTAAGCAGAACTACCACGGATGCTCACGAATGGATGCTGCATCCAGATATCTTCAAAACCATAACAAAGAAATGGGGAATGCCAGAGATAGACCTGTTCGCCTCCCCACGCAACCAACAACTGAAGAAATTCTGCTCAAGAGTTTACCACCCACAAGCCTGGAGGGTGGACTCCCTTTCTTTCAGCTGGAAGGCCCTGACAGTATATGCCTTTCCACCTCTCCCATTGATGTACAAAGTTCTACTGAAGATCAGAGAGGAACAGACAAAGGTAATTCTGATAGCTCCAGACTGGCCAAGGCAGCATTGGTACCCGCTACTGAAAAGCATGTCTCGGACGAATTCATGGCCTCTACCTCTATGTCCTTTACTTCTTAACGCAGAACAACTACAAGACCCTGCATCCAAACTTGAAAACCCTGCAGCTAACTGCTTGGAAAATTGCATAAAACAAACCCAACCTGTTTTATCTCAGAGGGTTAAGGACATTATCCTGGAGGCTCGCAGACCCTCCACAAGGAAAACATATTCAGCCAAGTGGAAGAGATTCCTCATTTGGAGTGCAGCAAAGGGAACAAATGTCACACTGGCAAACCTAGCACACATCCTGGAATACTTAGCAGAACTGTTCCACAATGGCCTGTCCTATTCTTCCATTAAGATTCATGCATCAGCAATTTCTGCAGAGTACAACATGGATCCTCCTGTCTTCTCTCATCCTCTCCTCAGACAATTTCTGAGAGGAATCAAAAATGTAAAACCTCCAAGGAAACCACCTCTGCCTGCATGGGATCTCAATTTTGTGCTAGAAAAATTAACACTTCCCCCTTTTGAACCAGCAGCAACAGCAGACTTACAGTTCTTATCTTGGAAAACTGCCTTTCTGCTAGCAATCACTTCAGCAAGAAGGGTATCCGAGTTACAGGCATTAATGGCAGTGCAACCTTTCCTTATCTTTCACCAGGATAGAGTGTCTCTGAGAACCAATCCTACTTTTATGCCAAAGGTGGTATCCAGGGTATCCTTGAATCAAGCTATTCATTTACCTACATTCTTCCCTAACCCACAGAACAGGGGGGAAAAACTACTACACACCTTGGATGTACATAGACAACTGCGCTACTATCTGGACAGAACTAAGGCCAGCAGAAAAACTGACCAGCTTCTGGTAGCATATGCGACAGGAGTGCAAGGAAAAGCAATTTCAAAACAGACAATATCAAAATGGATAGGAAATTGCATTCGATTCTGCTACTCATTTCATGGAAAGACAACTCCTGAAAATATCAGGCCTCACTCCACAAGAGCTACAGCCACCACTACAGCTTTCCTACGAGGAGTGGCTACCAAAGACATTTTAGAAGCTGCTACTTGGTGCTCCGTGCATACATTTGCCAAGCATTACAATCTTCCTTTATACTCCAGATCCCAAGCAGGTTTTGCAACTGCAGTTTTAAAGGGGATCTTAACTAGACCATCATTATCTTAGTGCCTCCTCCCCCAGTTTGGCTATGGTATTCTACCCATATGTTATGACTGCAGATGCATCCTTGAAGGACATAGTACAGTTTTGTACCTACCATAAATGTAGATGTCCGATAGGTATGCATCTGCAGTCAGGATTACCCACCCTCCTTCCCCTCTGTAGTAATTCCTAGGGTACTTACCCCTCTCTTAGCTAGCTGGGGGAATCTGTTATGGTGTATTTGTTTGTATGTATATATGTATATATACTTTTTGATTTCTACTGTTTGGAAATTTCTACTTTTATACAAATTTAGCCTTCCTAGAGGGCACCTGGCATCCGGGGCAAGAAACACTGAGGAAAATGGCATCGGCTGATGCCTTTATACCCCAGGAGCTATGACGTCGGGTGAAGTGCGACATCAGCCGAGGCCAGACCCAGACTTTGGAATCCGGCCGACCGAAGGGCTGCCTGAGGCAGGACAACCCATATGTTATGACTGCAGATGCATACCTATCGGACATCTACATTTATGGTAGGTACAAAACTGTACTTTCTCAACCTCATCCGGACACGGGCTCGCAACCACCTCCAGACAAAAGGCCCAGGGTTGAACCTTCTGACCCCCACTCCTCAGATGAGTCCTCTGATGGCTCTACTCTGTCTGAACACCAGGAGGAGGCTTACTCGGCCTACGAGGATTCTGATGCTGAAGAATCTATTCCCTCGGCCTCCCCTCCTGAAGAGTTTTCCTTTGGAGAGACATTACACTCTATGAGAGAACATTTTCAACAGCAGGGTCAGGAATTCTCTGATTCTAGAAAGAGATTAAGGACCTTTTTACATTTACCTCAGCATAGGCCTTTAGCTATACCTCCTGTTTTGAATGTCATTGATGATGTGTATTCTGATGCTAGTTCAACCCCTGACTCTCTCCCTCCGGCTCCTGCCAAACCTGATAGGTACTACAGGGTCCCGGACTCGCATCTTCACCCGTACAAGGCCCACTCAGCTGATCCAGAAACTATTTCCCAGGGCCCAAAAGGGGTTGCAGCTGCCACTGCTAGAAATCCTCTACCCTCTGAAAGGGAGTCCAGAGCTTTAGAGAGATGGGGTAAAAAAGTGTATACTTCTGCAACTCTTTCCATGAGGGCATTAAATTGTCAATTTCATATGATACAGTACCAAGAGTATTTGTTAGATGAATTGCATAAGAAACTGTCTTCATCTGAACCCCTTGATTGCAAATCCCTTCAGGATCTGGTGCATAACTCCCAGCAGGTTAGTAACCATTTCTTGCAGTGTGGTTATGATGCATTGGAAGCTTCATGTAGGTCAGCTATGACAGGTGCAGTCATACGTAGGCATGCCTGGCTGAAGGAACAATCTCTGCCAGACCATGTTAAAGCTAAGCTTTTGGATGTTCCTATGGAAAAGCAAAAATTATTTGGTTCCACGGCTCAAGAGGTCTTAAAGAAATTTGAAGAAAAGGTAAAATCTGTGCAAACAGTTAAAGACTTTCTGCAAGTCCAACCACCGAGATTCAGCAGAAATTGGCCTACTAAGAATTGGTCCTTTCCGGACTCAGACAGATCTCAGAGAGGCAGGAATAGGCGTGCCAGAGGTAGAGGGCAAGCTAGAGGCTCCTACAGAGGCCGTCAATGGCAGCCTCCCAACCAGAGAGGTAGTGCAGGAACTACAACTGCTACACCAGGACAGACTCAATGACTTTGTTTTGACTCCGCCGACCAGGGCTCAATTAGAAGCACCTTTGGGCGGAAAGCTTTCTTTATTTTCAAAAAATTGGCACAGCATTACAAGGGACACATGGACACTGCAAATAATAGACAAAGGATACAGGTTCCTTTTCCACACATTGCCAAAAAGAAAAAGGCATGCCAGACCTGCCACCAAATCAGAGGGCAGAGGCTTTGAAACAAATTTCCAACTTAATACAAATGAAAGCTATAGAAAAGGTTCCTCTTTCAGAACAAGGCCAAGGATTTTACTCCAGATTATTCCTTGTTCCAAGAAAAGAAAATCAATGGAGGCCTGTTCTCGACTTGTCCGCACTGAATACTTACCTCATTGTGCCAAAATTCAAAATGCTGACTATACAGCAACTCCTTCCCATGCTGGGCAAGGGGTCTTGGCTGGTGACTCTAGACCTCAAGGAGGCATACCTGCATGTCCCTATCAGACAAGGTTGCAGAAGACACCTCAGATTTCTTGCAGGGTCAGAGCATTATCAATTCTCAGCATTGCCCTTTGGCTTATCTACTGCGCCCAGAGTATTCACGAAATGCCTGGCATCAGTAATTGCACACTGCAGACTTCAGGAGATTCAAATTTATCCATATCTGGACGACTGCCTTATACAAGCGGACAGCAAACAAACTTTGTTAAAGGACTTGGATTATGCCATCCACCTACTGCAGGCCTTGGGATATACAGTCAACATCCACAAATCAAGACTTGTTCCATCCCAAAGAATAACTTTTCTGGGTGCGGATCTAGACACAACCACCCAAATGGCCTTTCTCACAGAAGACAAACAAAAACAACTACCGGATTACTTCAAGAATCTGACAAGACAAACTCAGCTGACTGCAAGGAAAATCCTGCAGGCCCTGGGTTACATGGCATCTTGCATTCTTCTGATTCCACAAGCATGGCTGCATATGAGAAAATGACAGTGGTACCTAAGGAGTTTATGGACTCAGCACAGTCACAGTTTAGAAACTTTGATCCCACTCATTCCATGCCTCCAAAAGGAATTTCTGTGGTGGGCTCAAGCCTGCCAGTCGAACAGTGGGTTGCCCTTCAGCAAGCCAAGAGCCAACCAAACCATCACTACGGACGCTTCAGACCAAGGTTGGGGAGCACACATGGAGGGCAGATGTATCCAAGGGCTATGGTCACAAAGGGAGCTACGCATGCACATAAACCAAAAGGAAATGCTGGCAGTGATACATGCAATCGAGGCCTTCAAACTTTTTCTTCATCAAGGCCACCTACTCATAAGGACAGACAACACCACAGTTATGTGGTACGTAAACAAGCAAGGAGGCACCCATTCCTACCCTCTTTGCAGACTGGCAATGAATCTTTGGGAACTTTCCTTGAAACTCAATATACAGCTGCAGTCCCAGTTTGTGCCAGGGAAAGACAATATACTGGCAGACAGCTTAAGCAGAAATATCATGGATGCACATGAATGGATGCTGCACCCAGACATCTTCTTACTCATAACACAATCATGGGGAAGGCCGGAAATAGATCTGTTCGCCTCCCCCCACAATCATCAACTGAAGAAATTCTGCTCAAGGACATACCACCCACAAGCATGGAAAGTGGACGCTGTCTCTTTCAGCTGGAAAGCTCTAACAGTGTATGCTTTTCCACCTCTCCCATTAATGACCAAGGTCTTACTGAAGATCAGAACAGAGCAGTCCAGAGTGATTCTGATAGCTCCAAACTGGCCAGGACAGCACTGGTACCCACTGTTAAAGAGCATGTCACATACGAAACCGTGGCCTCTCCCCCTATGGCCACTTCTTACTGACACAGCACAATTTCAAGACTCTGCATTCCAACTTGAAAACCTTGCAACTAACTGCCTGGAAAATACCTTGACCCCGCCTCAGGATAAGCTATCCCAGAGAGTGAAGGATATTATTATGGAAGCTCGCCGGCCTTCCACAAGGAAGGCATATTCAGCAAAATGGAAAAGATTTCACACTTGGAACGCAACAAAGGGCCTAGATGCGACAGTGATGAACATGGCACATATACTGGAATATTTGGCAGAATTGTTCCACAACGGCCTGTCTTACTCTTACATTAAGATACATGCCTCAGCAATTTCAGCAGAATACAATGTTGATCCACCTGTCTTCTCTCATCCTCTCCTGAGACAGTTTCTAAGAGGAATCAAAAACATCAATCCTCCAAGGAAACCACCTCTACCTACTTGGGACCTTAACTTCGTGTTGGAAAAACTAACACGTCCTCCCTTTGAACCAGCAGCATCTGCAGATCTACAGTTTCTGTCTTGGAAAACTGCCTTCCTTCTGGCCATAACCTCAGCAAGAAGAGTATCTGAGTTACAAGCTCTAATGGCAGTACAGCCATATCTTATTTTTCATCAGGACAGAGTTTCATTGAGAACCAATCCTACATTTATGCCAAAGGTGGTATCCAGGGTATCTTTGAACCAAGCTATTCACTAGCCTACCTTCTTCCCACAACCACAAAATAAAGGGGAAAAACTTCTGCACACCCTGGACATACATAGACAGTTGCGCTACTACTTGGACAGAACTAAAAATTGCAGAAAGACTGACCAGCTGTTTGTAGCATATGCTGCTGGGGCACAAGGAAAAGCAATTTCCAAACAGACAATTTCAAAATGGATAGGAAATTGCATTCGTTTTTGTTACTCCTTTCATGGAAAGACTGTGCCAGCTAACATTAGACCTCATTCCACGAGAGCCACAGCCACCTCCACAGCCTTCCTAAGAGGGGTGGCTACCAAGGACATTTTAGAAGCTGCTACATGGAGCTCCGTGCATACATTTGCCAAGCATTACAATTTACCTTTATACTCCAGATCCAGAGCAGGCTTTGCTACGGCAGTCCTGCAGGGTATTTTAGCTACACCATCCTTTACTTAGTACCTCCACCCCCAGATTGGCTATGGTATTCTACCCATATGTGATGACTGCAGATGCATCCTTGAAGGACATAGTACAGTTTTGTACCTACCATAAATGTAGATGTCCGATAGGTATGCATCTGCAGTCAGGTTTACCCTCCCTCCTGCCCCTCTGTGGTATTTTTTGGGTGCTTACCCATTTTATAGTGGTATTTCTTGGGTACTTACCCCTCTTATAGCTAGCTGGGGGGATCTATTATGGTGTATTTGTTTTTATAATACTGTGCATGTTTGGATTTGTTTTTAAAATGCATCTCTCCAAATTTTAGCCTTCCTTAGAGGGCACCTGGCATCTGGGGCAAGAAAAACTGAGGAAAATGGCGTCGGCTGATGCTTTTATACCCCAGACGCTCTGACGTCGGGGAAAGTGCGACATCAGCCAAGGCCAGACCCAGACTTTGGAATCCGGCCGACCGAAGGGCTGCCTGAGGCAGGATAACCCATATGTGATGACTGCAGATGCATACCTATCGGACATCTACATTTATGGTAGGTACAAAACTGTACTTTTGCCAGTCCTCAAAATTACCAGCTGACAACATTTTGTACAAGGACATTCCACCAACAAGTTTGGAAAGTGGATGCTCTCTCCTTCAGTTGGAAAAAACTGACAGCATATGCCTTTCCTCCATTACCTCTTCTCACAAAGGTTCTTTTGAAGGTCAGAAAGGAGAAACCTTGAATGATTCTCATAGCCCCGGACTGGCCACGCCAGGACTGGTACCCACTGTTGAAGAATATGGCTCACAGCCCACCATGGATATTGCCTCAAATACCTCATTTGCTCACTCAGCAAGACAAGCAGATTCTGCACAGCCAGATCAAAACCTTAAACCTGGCTGCATGGCAAATCAATTAAGCAGCCAACCAGCCACTCTTTCACAAGCAGTACTGGATGTTATTCTAGAAGCCAGGAGGCCAAGCACCAGGAAAGCTTACTCGGACAAATGGAAAAGGTTTTCTGCTTGGAACCAAGCTAAAGGCAAAGACACAACTCAGCCTCATATGCCTCACATTTTGCAGTATTTAGCTGAGATGCTGCATAAAGGACTTTCCTTCTCCTCCATTAAAATCCATGCTTCAGCTATTTCAGCTCACTACGACACAAATCCACCTTTATTTTCAAATCCACTCCTAAGGCGGTTCCTCAGAGGGGCAAAAAACATTAGACCACCTAGAAGAGCTCCTACACCAACATGGGACTTCAACTTTGTGCTGGAAAAACTAACATTACCTCCCTTTGAACCAGCTTTTTCTGCAGGCCTTCAGTTCCTGTCTTGGAAGACTGCCCTGCTCCTGGCAATAACTTCTGCTAGGAGAGTTTCAGAATTACAGGCACTTATGGCAGTGGAACCTTTCCTCATTTTTCATCAAGACAGAGTTTCTCTACGAACTAATCCTTCCTTCATGCCTAAGGTGGTTTCCAGCGTAGCTTTAAATCAAACCATCCATCTACCCACTTTCTACCCCAATCCACAGAACAAAGGTGAGAGACTCCTACATTCCTTGGACATTCACAGGCAGTTTCGATACTACTTGGATAAAACTAAGGCTTTCAGAAAAACTGACCAGCTCTTTGTTTCCTATGCTACAGCTTCTCAAGGGAGGGCCATTTCCAAGCAAACCATTTCTAAATTGATAGGCCATTGCATACATTTCTGCTATACCCATCATGGGAAACCAGTTCCTCCTACCATTAGATCCCACTCTACCAGGGCAACAGCTAGCTCTACGGCCTTTCTAAGAGGGGTTCCTACCAAGGAAATTTTAGAAGCTGCAACTTGGAGTTCTGTACACACCTTCACCAAACACTACCACTTACCTCTTTATTCTAAGTCCAGGGCAGGCTTCGCCACTGCAGTTCTGCAGGGACTCATTGCCTCCTCTAACACTCTATAATGCCTCCACCCTACCTTAGCTTTGGGACTCAACCCAAGTGTGATGACTGCAGCAGGGTAACATGATGAACATAGTACAGTTTTGTACCTACCATAAATGTAGATGTTCGAGTGTTCACCCTGCTGCAGTCCAGGTTACCCTCCCTCCAACCCCTCTGATCTGTTGGCTAAATCTCTGCTATGCCTTACTGATGTATTTGCTTATAGCTGAAGGGTTTTTGTGTCTGTACAGTGTTCTCACTTTTTGGTACTGATTTGGATCACCTTTTTGGGGGCACCTGACATCTGGAGCAAAACAAACTGAAGAAAATGGCGTTGATTGCTATATATGTACCCCTGGCGCACTGACGTCAGAGATGAGGCAACAGCAACTGACGTCGGACCAAGACTTTGGAAATCCGGCCGACTGCAGGACCGCCTGATGACAGGATAACCCAAGTGTGATGACTGCAGCAGGGTGAACACTCAAACATCTACATTTATGGTAGGTACAAAACTGTACTTTTACAGTAAACACCAGAGTTTCAACCACTGGAAATACTAAAATAACACAGATAAATAGATTCACACATATATAGTGAGATTAGTTAATTAGTGAAGTACATTTTTTCTGTATTTCCCTGACTAATCTAAAGAGTTACTATTCCCTGGCTCACTTACTAGAGCAAAGCAAGATGAAGTAGGTGAGGGATCTTTCTATGTCAGGTTCCAAAAAAATGGACTCAGTTCGAGAGACTTCTCAATATAATATCTTAATATTATTTCTGGGATAGCTTACAGAATTACATTACATCTGGTCATTCCCACACTATCACCAACACTTGAAGCTGCCAGGATTTTAGCACCTATGTGTTACCATAGACACAGGTAGAGCTTTGCTCAGATCTGCTGCAGCTACTGAAAGTTGTAAACAGTTTCAAACCTCTGCCCTTCCAGAGTAGGAATTAGCTCCCTGCTAGAGACAATGAAGAAGGCTTCCTATTGCTTGGTTTCCCAGGCATTTTGTCTCCGGCTGCAACCAGAATTGCAAGATGCAATCTTTATGGCCTAATTTAATTTCAGCTATTTTTCAAAGTTAGCTGGGACTGAGATTAACCTCTTCTCTTCCAGTATCCTCTGTTAAAACATACACATTTAATTCAGTTACAGTACAGTCAGGACCCACTGATGGTACATTTTTAACACAAGCAACTTTACAAATATGTTTTAACACAGGCATCTGTATAAATCAGTTTGATATACAAATGACATATAATTATTTACAAAATTCCCAGTAGCTATTCTGGCATATGTTATACATCCACTGCCCTACTTCTGGCATGGGTGGCAATATCTTAGATCATTACACTAAGTACAAGGATGTCATCAAGATCTCTCTCTGTCATGTATGCTTTATTTTGTTGTAGCCATGCTTTCACTGTTGATGGTGATTTCAGGGATATGAAGAGCCATTTGCAGGCTCAGGTAGAAAATGCATCCAATGGCTTTTCCTTCTGGTTCCAGGATGGATGGAGATTCTTTATGACCTTGTTTCAAGTTATTATTTATTGATCCCTTTTGGAGCGCCAGTTCTGACAGGACTACAGAGCACCCCACAAGTGCAAGTGTCACTTGTAGGGACCTTGACATTGACTGTGGTGGAAGTCCCCCAGGCCACAATGTTTCCTTTGAATTCTCTAGTATATGTAAGACAATTGATGTATATTGTGCCAACAACAGTACCTGTTGTGCCCGACTTTCTTTTGGTCCTGAGTCTAAAAGCAATCGTTTCAGTGACCACTTCAGTACTGACTCCTTTTGCAGTGTTTTGAATGCCTGCTTCCTTGGCCTTTGAGCCCTTGGTCCTGAGGTCAGTACTGGAATCAGCTGTAATTGACCTCTCAACAGAGATTAATTCGTGCCAACAGCTGAATTTTCATCTGTGTTGGTGCTAATCTGTGCCAACCCTGGTCACTCAATGTCATTACTTAAAGCATATGTTAAGTTTCAGCATGTGTTTGCAGATGGAATAGGTAAGACACTGGAAAAGTTGCCATACAGTGAGGAGCTGAAACCCAGACTTGTTTCTCAGGCTGCAACAATCATGTCTGTTTTCATCCTCATAATGCACCTGGCACCTGCCAATGATGGTGCTTTTTATTATTATTAAAAACCTTTATTAAATTGCCACTTAAGACGTAGGTACACATACATTAATAGAAAAGAAGGCAAACAGTATTAATGTTTTTCGTATTCATACATTATACACTGCATACATTTTTTTTTAACGATTCATTCCATTATGTAATTTGCTCAGTTGTTGCCTTCCCTTAAACCTCCAGACTGTTAATCTGCATGCATTTTATCACTAATTCCTTTTACTTCTATGCAATTTACTCTTTCCATTTTCTAAAGATCACACCTGTGTTTCTTTTATTTCCTTTGCAGTAGTCAGTACTTCAGTTGCAGTTGGTTTAGATTTTGATTTACATTTTCTAGGGATTGATTTTTTGTTGGCCAATAGCATTAAACTTAGTATGGCCTTGCTGTGTCGGGGCAGTTCAGATCTTGTGTCTCATCAAAAAAAGAATAATTTCCTTCGTTACAGTTGTTTACATCCCTAACACTTCTGGCAGTACTGTGTAGGGATTTTTTAAAAATATGCCAGCTCATAAACACTCCTAGTTACTTCTCTCTTTTCTGTCATACCTCCAGCATTTGCGTCACAATCATCTGTGGAAAAATTATCTGAAATCTGTTTGGGAAATTAACAAAAAAAGGTATGAAAACACTTCCTAGCAAAAATCCTAAACCTTTTGGACTTTGCTACATACTTGGAAGTCATGTAGACATCTTTGCATTGCTCTTTTGTAATTTGCCTTTCCATTCTCTCTTCCCAGTCTTTTCTAAATTCCAGTGATCTTTATATTCAGCATACAGTCTTTTATATGTCCTTTTAATTATCCTTTTTTAACAGCAGCTTCTACTCTA
This sequence comes from Protopterus annectens, assembly GCF_019279795.1. NCBI lineage: Eukaryota > Metazoa > Chordata > Ceratodontiformes > Protopteridae > Protopterus > Protopterus annectens. Next base: position 862,658,596 of record NC_056747.1, on the reverse strand, counting down.
GACTTGACTAAAAAAATTGCCAGTGCTGGCCTTTCACTTAGCACTTCCTTCTTCCTTTCTCTTTGCCTGTACTCTTGTTATCAGTCCCTGGTAAGGAAGGCAGTCTCACTTGCAACCCAAACTTCTAAACCTCATTTCACTCTTGCCTTTTCCTCTCAAGTTATTTGCTACCAGTACCTTGGTTCTTTTGCCAGTTTTCTTGACTAAATTCCAGCCCCTTCCCCCATTTGCACTCATCCCTATTGCTAAAATCTCCTTTCACCATTCCTGTGCTGGCTTAGTTAGAATACTTTCTGCAACTTTAGGAGTACAGTTTTTCTCAACGGTGGTTGTTCTTAAAGATCTTAATCTTCCTTACTTCTCAAACTTCCACCCTGTTTCATCATCATCCTTTTCCAGGTTGATTTATAACATTATTCCAGTTTAATTTATAACATTCTGTCGCATTAAGTATATGAGCCTTACTGCCACTAAGCGTACATTAGGAACCACAGATGCTAGCTTTTCTGTATGCTGCCATGCACGATGTACCTCACCAGATTTTGCTGAGACATTTAAGGCATTAACAGCCCCTTCAGTTATACTGACCTGTATGGTCTCAAAGTAAAAAAGAAACTGGGGATACGGGAAAAGAAGGGAAGACTAATTGTTGTAGGTTTTCATTTTGAGATGCCATAGTATATATTTTCAAGGATACAGAAGAGTCTGTGTCAGCTGTGGTATGGGCAAAGACAACAGCAGATCAAAAATCAACAGTTTGGGAAGAATCAGAATGGATGCACACCCAGATGGTTGAAATTCTCAATCTGACCAGGGGTACAGCAGCTCTTTTAGGGGAGTAAGTGAATTATTCCTGTATAATCTCTGAAGGCTTGTCATATTGTCCCACTGTGGAGGCAGTCAGGAACCATTTGTCTTTTTTTCCTGTTAGTGTAGGCGACCATTATGAAGATAGCTGGTTTCAGATAGTTGTATCCAGAAGGAACAAATTATCCTTCCACACACACCCCAAGCTGCACTGTCGTCCTATTACCTGATGCTGTGCCCCCCCCCCCCAAAAGAGCACCGCCAAAAAACAGGCCTTAAACTCCCTTAAAAAAAATAATAAAATAAAAGACCACCCAAGAGATCCCAGTAGACCAGAGGTGCTATGGATATTCTTCAGTTCCTTTTTATTTCTGAAAAAGACCAAGAACTCAGTCCAGTTATAGATCTTGGTGGCCTCAGAATTTTTTTCTCAAAGTGAAATTCCAGATGACCACAGTGTAGTCAAATCTTCCTTGCTTGTTAAGAAAAGACGGAATGTGTTTTTTGGACCTGCAAGACACCCATCTTCATACAAACACAGCAAAGAAATTCAGGAAGTTTCTACTGTTCAGAGCATTAGTTATTGACTATCATTTTCAGGCCCTTCCATTTGGTTTCTTCACTTCAGCCCAGTTGCTGAGAAGCAAAGGTTACAGAATCTCTAGTCATTTTCCTTACCTCAACAGTGACATTCTAGTTGCTTTGACACCAGAGTGTCTTAGTGTTGGCACGGGAGTTTTTATTTCACCTTTTCCACTCCTTAGGCATAACTAAACACTGCAAAGTCACAGATGCATCCATTGCAGATCACCACATTTACAGGTTAAATGCTGAACATCCTACTGTACAAGTCCAGTTTACTGGCAAAAAGGATTTTTTTCCAATTCATAAGGCAGTTGCTCAGATTTTTCATTTTTATTCGGCTATAGCAGATTGTTGCTTTCATAACCTTAGAACAGATGACAGCAACTAGGTCTCTATTTCTTCATATCAGGTTGTTCATGACATCTCTGCAGTGCATACTCAGAACTTGATGGCCTCAATGCACAGATCATTTAGCAAATCAGGTAAGCATTTCCAGAGCTTGCAGACCTCATCTTCATTGGTGGTTAATCCACTCCCTAATCTTACTCTGGGAAGGTCCATCACCTTCCCATACCCCTTAATGGTAGTCACTGTGGATGCCTCAGTCTTAGAGTTGGGGGTGTGTGGCATTGTCATTGGCAAATGTATCATGGTGCTTAGTTACACTGGATACCAGTCTGCATATCTGCTCTCTTGAGATGAGGGAAGCCCTTCCTCACTTTGCGGACATTTCAGGGCTCTCTCTGTCTAGAGGCAGTTGTATTCCACACCAGTAATATGGCTGGTTTATTATGTGAATAATAGATGTAACTCATTCTTATCCCCTTGGTCAGTGGACTTTGAGGGTATGGATTCTTTGAATTGCTTTCTGATAGCTAAGACTGAGGTCTCCTACAGGCTGTTGAGGGGATATCTATGCCTGGCATACAGGGCATTGTCATACCCCACTCTGATGGACCTCCTGCATATCCACAAAACAAATAGCACCAGAATTACCCATTCTAAAGACGTAAACCTTGCCTGTGATATAAATAGGACCTGGTGGAGAGACAGGTATTTATCCCAGAGAATACCCCATCTCTTGAACAAGCTCCCCATCCATGTGAAGCAGAGTTCCCCTAACCCAATTCAAGAGTAACTTCGACAATTGGATGGGGAACAAGAAATTCATCTCTAGTTTTGCACCTGTCTCTCACTAATGGACACAGGTAATATGTAAATGGTTCAGCTCCCAGGACCCTACTTACACTTATCAAGGGTACCAGAACTTGTCAGAGATTTGGGGTGCATGGCTAGGCTTAAAAAGGTCCTTGTGGTCGTTAGCCTAGTAAACACCTATGAACCTATGGGCTTATTCCTGGGGACGTTGGTTGCCTTGCAGACAAATTAAACTGTTGTCTACTAGTATCAGTTTGTCACTTGCACAGAGGATTTTCCATTGCTGGGGGGAGTCCTTGCCTTGACCGATTTGCATCCCCAGTCAGTGCCAAATATAAGACGTTCTACTTCCTGATCCCTCTTCTGGGTAAGCAGCCCAGGGATGGCTTTATCCAAAAGTTGCCTCAGAAATCCTCTATCACATTTATTCAGAAAGTCAAGCAGAGCATGTCTAAAGTCCATTCTCATAACCCCTCCACTTGTGTAGTTATATCTGCTATGGCCTCACATTTTGGAGGAGTCTCTGTGAAGCCATTCTGAACCGTGCTGACTTACCTGCCCAACAAGATCAGCCTGGACCTTTGCTCCCTCTACTTATTTCAGTGGATCTGAGGATGTCCCTCTCGCTCTGATTCACATTTGGGTTACACAACCAACTCAGCCGCTTGCTACAGACCTCAGCTTCCAGGCTCGATCTCCTTTATGCAAAATCCCCTGTATTAAGCACAACTCCGTCAGATCTCATTTGCCACCAATCGTGTCGGAAGTGGACCTCCTGCATATCCCCAAAACCAGAATTACCCATGCTTGAACAGCTAGTTGCAGTTCTCTTTTTACTTTGCAGATAAGTGTGTTTCCTTTTTAGATGATTATTGCCTTTTCTTCCTCCTGCCTACGAAAGTTCTCACTGGAGTTAGGGCAACCCTGTCTTGCATAGTTGGTAGTTTTTTTGGAGTTTTTTCTTTCTCTTTAGCTATTAAGGTTTTTTTGTGGTTATTATCTTTTATAGTCTTTATAATTAGGATAATGTTTTAGAGATTATAATAATTATAGTATTCATATTAGATGTTCATCGTGCATACAGCTGCAGTGATTACAGATGGGTTATCCTGCCGTCAGGCGGGTCCTCGGTCGGCCGAATTCCAAAGTCTAGGTCCGGCGTCAGTTGTGGTTATTATCTTTTATAGTCTTTATAATTAGGATAATGTTGTAGAGATTATAATAATTATAGTATTCATATTAGTTATAGTTATCATAGTTATATTAGCTTATTAGGATTAATAGTGTTGTTTTGTTGTCGTTGTTCTTGATTTTTTTGTACCTAGTTTAAGTATAAATTTAGTTATAGATAAACCTGCTGGATTTAAGAGGTGTATGGAGTGCTGTCATAAAATTCTACATTCTGGTTCACATGATAGATGTGCCTACTGCCTAGGTGCGACTCCCTTAAAGTCGCAGTGTACCATTTGTGAGGGGTTCAACCCCAGACTGATTGCCGATAGGTGAAAAAAATTATCCTAAAAGGAATTCTGCCTCCCTCTTTGCTTTCTTCTCCAGGGACCCCCCCCCCCAAACATGCTGTGCCAAATTCTGTTCCAGATCCTAAGAAGCGCCCTCATAAGCACCCAAGGGCATCATCAGAACCTCCATCAAAAATTCTGAAGTCTTCAGATTCCTCGGCTCCAAGACTGAGCTCGGCTCTAGTGGATCAAATAGGCCTCTCAGATCTGTGTGGGCCTACACCGAAGATAGAATCCTCTCCTTAGGATCTGGCTTTACCTGGATCATTAACTGTTTTGACTCCTTTGGATCCTACTTGTTCCTCTGATATGAGGAAGATGGATCAGAAGCCGTGTTCTCCATTACCTTCAACTTCAGTTTCAGAGCCTAAGACTTTGGTTCTGAGGAATGGGAGCAGTTCACCGGTATCTTTCATCCAGTCAGTCTCCCCCTACAGTTCCTGCAAAGATCTTGCAGACTTTGCACCAGTCTCATCCTTTATCTGTGGCTTCATCCAGATCTTCCAGTAGCTTTTTGGAATATGATGTGGATAGGATGGTAAAACTTACAAAAAAAAAATACAAACTGTCCCCACGTGTTTGGTTAACCTCTAAGGGACTGCATTCTTTTTCAGCACCTGTGCAGACGATCTTAGAATATCTCTCCAAAACTCTTAATGCAGGCCTTAATTCTTCTTCTGACAAGGTACATATTTTGACTTTTTCTCGTTTTCCATCCGGGATTCCGGAAGTACTCACTGGCTTTCCTAAAGATTTGCAAGCTATTCCTTATGGTCACGTTTCACATCAGACCTCCTTCCTAAGATCCAATTCTCCCTTAGGATATATATTTCATGTTGGGAAAGTGTGCATTTTGGAAGACTATTTGCCATAACCTCAGCAAGAAGAATTTCAGAGCTTTAAGCTTTGTCTGTCCTCCTCATTTTTTTCTCCCTATAACGATGGCATGGTGTTGAGTACAAATCCCACTTTTATTCCTGAAGTAACCACTGAGTGAAATTTGAGTCAATCTCCTTGTGGTTTTCCATACAATTCCAATAGAGAGGAGTATATTTTGCATTGCATGGTCAAGTCAGATTTTATTATGACAGAACAAAATCAGTAGGAAAAATTTCAGTCGTGTCTTATGCTGTTACCAAATCAGGTTCTGAAGTCTCTGAAGTCACTCTCTTCAGATGTCTTTTTGAGGGTATTGCATTTTGTTAAAGTACAATAAGTAAATCACACGTTTATGTGGTTGGCTATCAGCCTTGTTCACTTGGTTTTGCAATAAAGAGCTTTGGCTGACTTTCTGGCAGCGAAAAGTTTCGTTTCGTGACTGCCTTTGATTTGGTTTTAGTTTGTTTGCAGATCCCAACCTTCGCTTTGGTAAAGTACAATAAGGACTTACTTGCTTATGCCTATGGCATGTTTCACTAGGGCAGTGATCAAAAGCTTTATTGAAAATGCATCCACGTATATTTGTGTGCCGCTCCATGAACTTCTCTTAGTACATTTCAAGACACTTTAATCTAGATGTGGTTCAAGGTCTAGGTCTTCCTCTGGGGCCACAGTCATTTATCTTGTAGATTCATAATGACTTGGTGTGAAGAAGATGGACAGGATTATGCAGGCTATTAATGTGCTTTCCATAACAAGAGCTCTCCAAGATCCATGTCCATCTTCATCAATATAACTTCCTTCCTTCCCCTGTCTCAGGTGGATCAGGTCTAGATGAGTCTGAGAAAGTGAATTTGTATGTACCAAGTTTTTGTTGTTGTTTGCTGTCAAGTGGTGAACTGTAAGTCTGGAGAATTACTGAGGGAGCACAGAGTCTTATGCGTAAAGGGAGGAACAAGTAGCAGGCGGACACAGACCTGTGATTTAAGTTATGAAGGTTTGAACAAAATGGCTACAGATCCTGCAGCTCTGTTGTGATAAGTACATAACTGTTGTATGGTCTGTAAGGAAACGTGCATTTCATTATATTTATTTTAGAATTAACATTACTTTTGCAATAAACATGTCCTGGACTAGGTACATCAAAATAAGATTGCCAGAACATATTCAAAAGACATTTTAATAAATGCAGATTTTCAATATTAGTATCATGTTTAACTCTCAAGCTGCCCATATAGTTCCCACAACAGAAATTCAAGCCAAGAACCACAGACATTCTGAAATGCTGTATTGAATCTTTGAACTGCAAGTGAAACCATGAAAATAAAAACTTGCTGTATTGCTTTTAAAGAAGCAGTTTTGCAGGGTTGCTTTGACCCCTCTGTAACTGCTGTTACTTTACTTATAGATACACTAACTGTGAGATTGCTGTACTTAGGAGTAAGTGAATCTTCTAAGGTATTTTCTCAGTCTTAAGTACGTCTGACAAGGCTCACTGTTTTTGATTGAACTTCACAGTGTCGTATGTTGTGCTTTAGATTCTTGTCTGACACTCATCCATGTATTGCTCTGTTTTTTCAGTGGTTTCCATATCTGAGTATTTGATAAAGCTGCTCTCTCCGGGCATCTGATCTTCCTTTTTGGATAGTATTGCTGCACTACAGTTTTATGCTGAACATTTTCAGGAGCCTATTTCTGCAACAGTTGACTACCACACTTCTGTCTTTTCCAACAGGGCTAGTTGTGACACTTCCAGTTGCTTTTTCTTAGAACTTTAACACACGTGTCATACAAATATCTGTGAGTCCTTCCATACAGCTTTTCATCTTCTGCACAAGCAGTGTAAGATAACACAGGATCTTGGCTTTGCTGCTTTAAAAAACTAATTCATCTTCAGGATACAGACTTTTCCCATAGCTTTTATATTTTGATTCTTGTCTCCAGTTTGTAAATTAGATGATCTTATTCATTTACCGTAACAGTGTATCAAGTGTTATCTTTTCTGTCCATCTGAACTGATGGAAATATTGGATCTAACTGGCTCTGATGCCAGAAGCTCTCAGACTTTGTATCTCCCCCCGTCCGTAATTCCCTTCCACTCTCACAGTACCTCAAATCTCTTTTTCTGCTTTAACTAGCCAGGTCTCCAGGGCTCAGTGTGAGTATCATATTTTTCACTCATTTCTTTCAAGTAAGTAAGGTTATTGGTGTGTATACCTTATTTTAGTAGTTTCTCCTCTGTTGTTTGTAGTTCTTGCTGTTAGCTTTTTTGCCCTCTCCCTTATCTAGTTTAATTTAAAAAAAAAATCTGTTTTGTAGTTTACTTATTAATCCATAACTTCAGTGTTTAGAGTACTGCTTTGTACTACTGTGTAGATAGAGCTTTTTTTCTTGTTGTGTAGCAGTGTTTGTTTCAACTTGGCTATGGCTGACAAGGCACCGGCTTTCAAAAACTGCTCTGCCTGTGGACACAAATCCACCCCCCCCCAACCCCGCAGGGCTTCGCATACTAAATGTACTTATTGTCTGAGAGCCGTCCATCTGCAGGAAGAATGTGAAGTTTGTGTGTCCTTTGGGCTGAGGGTCCTTTTGGATTGTCTGTCCAAGCTGGTTCCCATAGGTTCATAGGATGATACTAGGCTGTTGGCCCGGAGGCCCTTTTAAGCCTAGCCAAGAATTTTGCCCATGTTCCCGCAAAGTCAGCACCTGTTTCCCCTGTCCAGCAGGGACATAAGTGGGATCCCTGGGCTGTATTTTCTGCTTCCCATCCAGTTGTCCAGGTTCCTCTTAAAGAGGGCTAGAGGGGGTACTCTGCTTGACATGGAGAGGGAGTCTATTCCACAGTTGGGGGAGTCTTTGGGACACAGATCTATCCCGCCAGCAAGTTCTGTTAATGTCACAGACCATGTTAAAGTCTTGCGTGTGGGTTGCACGAGCGGAGTTTGACTTACAGATGTACAGCAACTCCATCAAGGCTGGGTCTGGATGGCCTTGTATGCCAGACACAGGTCACCTCGGAGCAGTCTGTATGAGACTGCGTAGAGGGACAGGGCTTTTAACCTGTGTGTATAGGATAGATGTTTGAGACCCTGGATTTTCCTGTTCAGGAACCTCTGTGGTCTCTCCACCTGCTGCATGTGCTTGGCAAAGGTACATGCCAAAGGGGGCATTGTACTCTGTAATGGGTCGGATAAGGGAGGAGTAAACGGATGATGTTAAGTTGTCAATCTCGCCTTCATTCCTGCTGGATGGGTTTGGAGCCGATCCTCGGCTCCGACTCTGCACTTGCTAAGCTCGAGAGCTAATTTTACCAGCTCGAGGCAACCCTATATCCCATGATGCAAGGCGGAGAATACCCAGATCTCGTTTGCTGCTTCGCTAACGAGGTGCCTTTTTTTACCAGATCCAGGTAAGTTTCTTAATAATAAGACTTTTAATCCCACCCCTTTATTTTTCATAACTATAGTTGTTTTTTGTTAACCTTAACGCTTATTTTAACCCTATTCCCATTAGTGTTCCCTTTTTTTCGGGTTATTTATCCCCTTTCCCTAGGTTAGGCCTTAGGCCTTCCCCTTCCTAAATTTTTCCTGTCAGGGATTTTTTTGTGTTTGACTGTGTTGTATCCCTGTTTAATTTAGATTTTTGGATTGGGTGTTTTTTGTGTGTGTGTGCGTCGGTGTTTTTTTCTTGACAACTTGTGTTTCCTCGACACAGCTATGTCGAAGGACACAAAGGTCTCAGGCTTCAAGAAGTGTGACTCGTGCTGTTAGAAGATGTCTCTGACAGACGGTCACACTTCTTGTGTTTACTGCCTGGGACCTCTGCACCTGCAGGACTCTTGTGCTATCTGTCATGCCTTCAGCCCAAGAGTCCTGCAGGAGCGCAGAAATAAATTGATATTGAGGGGCTTATTAAAGCCTGAGAGCTCCCCAACTAAGTTGGCACCGGGGAAGCCCTCGAAATCTATCAAGCCTTCGGCTGCAAGCCCCAAGCCGTCGGCTACTGGTTTAACTTCTCCAGTGTCGAGATCGGCTCCGGCCGGAGCCGATCCTTCCATTCTACCAGTCACAGTATCGGCTCCATCCGGTGCCGATACTGCCAAATCTGGACACTCAGTGTCGGCTTCGGCTGGAGCCGACATATCCTCGGCTCCTTCGGCTCCATCGATTTCTAAAAAGAGATCTCGATCCCCCTCATTAAAATCGATACATTCGGCTCCGAGATCACCCTTGCTCTAGGAGCGGAGCCATCAGAGCCGTTCTTCTCGGTCATCCAGGCTGTCTGATTACGACCTCGAGAGAGTGGTGAGTAGACTATTAAAGTCTCAGGCATTGGCCCAAATGCTCCATAGCCCATCTCAACAGACGGTAGCTATTTCACATCCACCAAACATTCCTCCTTCGACTCTCTTACAGAGCTCGGAGCCGGAGCTCCTTGGAACCGTGACCGTTGTAGCTTCGGAGCCGATACCACCCCTTTCGGCTCCGTCATCCTCTGCTCCAATTTCCTCCTTGAGGCCTTCATTGGAGGGATCCAGGCGTCTGGTCTCTCTCGTCGGCTCCGAGGGGGCGAGTGGCATCGGACCCTTGTCCGACCCCGTTCTCCCTCTCAGGGCTTCGGCGTTGGTGAGCTCAGCCCCGACATCTGCCTCGGAGCCTTCCCTCTCGGTGAGGCCTGGAGTTCCTATCTCTTCGGAGCGGGATCCTTCTGGTCTCTCTGATGGGGAGCCTTCGAGGTGATGAGGAGTGTACTAGCCCCTGGGCTTAGTCAACGGACAGTTCCATCAGCTCCTCCCACTACAGTGCCTGCTGACGTCTCTTCTCACTCTCTTGCTCCCGGACCCAGAGATCCAATGCCTCAGGTTTCCCCATTGGGAATATCTTCCTCTTCCGAGGCTTTTCCTGATCCGTCAGGTGAACCTCCGCGTAAGAGGACATTTAAGAGGAAACATCTAGACTCCCCCGAGTCTATTACATCTGATACTGACTTGGATGAGTCGGAGGGATCCCCAAGGTCCTCCTCTGAGGATGTCTCTTTCTCAGACATCCTTGAACTCCTTAAGCAGAGGGGGAACTGGCCCTCTCTTAATCCTTCTGAGGACGAGTCAGTATACCTGGAGGTGTTCGGATCTCGACCCTCCACCTCCTGGGTGTCTCCGCCTTTCGACCCTCTTATGGATGTAGTGGCTCGGAAGGCGTGGAAGGCTCTGGATTCGGTGGAACCTATTCCTAGGAGGCCTTCTAAATTCATTACGGCCCCACCAGATAGACAATATTTGACAAAGGGTGTCCCAGTTGATGCCATGGTGGTGGCTGCAGCCACCAAGAAGGAACTAGCTGATCCTTCAGTACCTGTCCATCCTCCTAACAAGGATTCTTGGACTATGGACAGGTACGGCAAGCGGATTTTTTCTTCAGTGACTTTTGCCATGGGATTGCTGAACTACTTGTGCCACTTCACCCGCCTTCAAAGAGATGTTCTTAAATACTTGGGCGAAGTCTTACAGGATCTGTCAGCTGCTGGGTCTCAGTATAAGATTAGCTCACAGCTAGGAATCCTTAACTCCATTGTTAACTCCTCCATGCGGCTCATTTCTTATGCAGCCGATGGAGCGAGTAGGGCCGCAGGCACAGGAGTGGCTTTAAGGCGTCAGTCCTGGATGCGGCTTTGTAATTTTGCAGACCCCTTCAAGGCGTCCTTCACAAACTCCCCTTTTGATGGTTCGACCTTGTTCAGACCTCAAGTGAAAGACACTTTGACTAGATGTGAACAAGATGGCAAGACTCTTTCTGCCGTAGGAGTCCGTTTCTCCACCCCTTCAAGACCTTACCCCAAAGGACAGAAGGGAGGGAAAATGTGGTTCCACAAATCTCAAGGAGTCACGCCTGACGCAAGAAGTCAGTTTACCCCCGGAGGCAGAGGGGGTAACAATAATAGACGCCGCCCTAGGGGCAGAGGGGGTCCACAGAATCAGGGTTGTAGAGAGCCTCTTTCTGACAAACCCTTCCAGCATCCCTGAGATGTTGCCCGATTGTCCACCTTCGGAGGCAGTCGGGGGAAGATTATCGCTGTACCCAATAGCCTGGCTTTCCCTTTCTCAAGACAAATGGGTACAGTCGATTATATCCGAGGGTTACAAAATTCCCTTTATTCAAACCCCAATTCAGCAAAAGGGAACCCTTCCAGACGTTCCACCCGGTCTAAGGGAACTAGCAGTACTAGAAATATCAAAACTGCTAGTAAAAAGAGCCATCCAGCCAGTCCCAGCGGACCAAATAGGATCCGGAATTTACTCAAGGTTCTTTTTAGTTCCAAGAAAGACAGGGGACTGGAGACCAGTATTAGATCTGAGCAAACTAAACAAGTTTGTAAAGAAATCAAGATTCTGGATGGTCACGCTTCAGTCCATTCTACCCTTTCTGGGCAAGGACAATTGGATGTGCTTGATAGATCTTCAGCATGCGTACTATCACATAAAAATTCACAGGCGCTCCAGAAGATTTCTCCGCTTTTGGCTGGGGACCAGTCACTTCCAATTCAGGGCCCTGCCCTTTGGACTCACTACAGCCCCCAGAGTGTTCACCAAATGTATGGCAGCGGTTACGGCTCACTTGAGACGTCAAGGATTCCAGGTGTTTCCATATCTAGATGACTGGCTCCTCACTGCCACCACCAGGCATCAACTTCTCAAGGCCAGAGATTACACCATCCACATTTGCAGAGGGCTAGGGATTTCTATAAATTTTGAAAAATCTGCCTTGTCGCCTTGTCAATCTATTACTTTTATAGGCGCAAAATTGGACACCGTACAACTTTCAGCAAAGTTAACAGACCAAAGGATCTTGGACATTCAAAGTCACGTCCAGGTGATTCTTCTCAGCTACAAAATTCAGGCCAGATTTGCTCTGAAAGTATTGGGTCTTATGGCGGCTGCCATAACACTTCTTCCCTTCGCCCGTTTTTACATGCGTCTTCTACAATGGATGCTATTCGCCCAATGGTCCTTTCAACAACTACCCATGTGTCACAGGATCATAATCACGCCAACTTGCAAAAGGCATCTGACCTGGTGGATATCGTCTCCACAAATCCATCAGGGCAGACCCTTTGTTCCTCCTGCCCTGGTCGCCACGGTTACATCGGACACCTCCCTGAATGGGTGGGGGGGCATTATCAGGGCAGGATGGTCCATGGCACTTGGCAACCTTTCGAATACCATCTGCACATAAATGTCCTAGAGATGAGAGCAGTGCTTTTAACGTTGCAAGCCCTCAATGACTCTCTTCCCCTGGGAACTATTGCAGTCCAAACGGACAATATGTCCGTAGTGTGGTATATCAACAAACAGGGCGGAACCAAGTCCTATCCACTGTGTCGAGAGGCTCTCGGACTTTGGCAATGGGCAATCTCTTCTCAGCAGTCTCTGATAGCAAAGCATATCCCCGGGAAATCCAACATCATAGCGGACAGATTGAGCAGAGCTGTTCTCATGCCTCACGAGTGGTCTCTCAAACAATCAGTGACGGAAGAGATTTTTCAGAAGTGGGGCCTTCCTTGCTGCGACCTTTTCGCTACACCTCAAAATAGAAAATGCCCAGACTTCTTCTCTCTCTTCCCCCTTCCAGGCGATTCCCCCCAGAGACGCTCTAACCCAAGATTGGCCCCGGGGACTTCTTTATGCCTTTACCCCCTTTCTGCTGATACCTCAACTAATTCAGAAAGCAACCGCCTTGAGAGCCAAGTTGATTCTCATTGCCCCTTATTGTCCTCGACAGATATGGTTTCCGTTCCTACATCGTTATCTCTTGGTACAGCCATGGCATCTGGACCCGGTGCCAGATCTTCTGACCCACCAGTGAGGGGCAGCTGCACCAATCCATACCTTCTCTCAACCTCACTGCTTGGTTGCTCCACTTCCATCCTTAGCCAGGCTTCCTATGATTTCTAATCCCGTCCGGGATATCATAGTAGCTTCCCTAAAATCTTCTACCAGAAGGATTTACACTAGTAAATGGCGACGTTTCTCCTTCTGGGCAAAAGCTAGGAACATAGACCCCTATACTGCTCTGATTCATTCGGTCTTGGACTTCCTAGCTGAGATTTTTCATTCAGGATCCTCTTCCTCCACAGTAAAAGTTCAGCTGGCAGCCATTTCGAATTTTCATATAGGCATTTTGGACCACAACATTATGTCACATAAACTTTGCAAGGCATTCCTTCGAGGTATCTTTTTACTTAAACCTCCGATTAGAGACCCCCCACCACAGTGGGATGTAAATTTAATTTTAACATCCCTGATTCTTCCCCCTTTCGAACCTGCGGCTGCCTGTTCGTTGAAATTTCTTTCTTGGAAGACACTCTTTCTAGTCGCCATTACTTCTGCCAGGAGAGTATCTGAGCTTCATGCTCTCTGCATTCGTCCTCCCTACTTAATCTTCCACAAAGACACGGTATCTCTAAGGACTAATCCGTCTTTCTTACCAAAAGTGGCATCGCAGACGAACTTAAATCAATCCATTGATCTTCCAGTGTTTTTCCCGAATTATTCTGATAGAGCGGAACAAAAATTACATTGTCTTGATGTTCACCGCCAGCTCAGATATTATCTGGACAAAACTAAACTTTTTAGGAAATCTGATCAACTGTTTCTATCCTATGCAGAGAACAGGAAAGGCCTTCCAGTTTCCAAGGTGACTTTATCTAGATGGCTGTCTTCTGTGATTACTTACATTTATCAGCTCAGAGGCAAAGAGTTGATTTCTAAGCCAAAAGCCCATTCTACCAGAGCTCTAGCTACATAGACAGCTTTTCAAGCTAGACTTCCAATAGACTCTATTTGTGCAGCAGCCACATGGGCCTCTCCTCATACCTTTGTTTCACATTACAAATTAGACTTGGCATCCAGAGACAGCGCGAATTTTGGTTCCACCGTTCTCAAGAGTCTGTTCCATTGAGCCACCCAGGATAGAGGTGCTAGGGACGCGGTCCCATCCAGCAAGAATGAAGGCGAGATTGACAACTTAACATTAAGAAGTTATGTACCTACCATAACGTTCCATGTTAGTTGTCTTCTCTCGCCTTCTTTCTTGCGTCCCGCCCTCCATCCCCCTAGCCTGGTCAGACCAAGAAGATTATGCCTCTTCTATTAAGAGGTTTTATCCTTTTTCTAGCTAATCAGCTTCTAGTGTCACTAGATTAGGTTGATCCTTTCTAGAGGATTATGATGTTTATGATTGTCATTTAGTATTGTTACTTTTTCTTCCTCCTCTACAGTTGGAAGAATATATTCCTAATTTCCTTAGCTACCAAATGAGATCTGGGTAGTCTCCGCCTTGCATCATGGGATATAGGGTTGCCTCGAGCTGGTAAAATTAGCTCTCGAGCTTAGCAAGTGCCTATCCAGCAAGAAAGAAGGCGAGAGAAAACAACTAACATGGAACTTTATGGTAGGTACATAACTTCTTATTATGACCTCCTTGTTCCTGGATGAAATACCCTTATTTATGAGGTGGGTCATCTTGAAAGCCTTCCGTACAATGGAGGCAATGTGATGGTCAAATGTCAAGTTGCTATCAACCTGGGTGCCCAAGTCCCTCACGACTGATTGTATCCTTAGTACGTTATTATTAATGTGATAATTAGTGGGGATGCCATTTTCCCCAAAGGCGATAATGATGCATTTCTTGGCATTCAGTTTGAGACCGTGTTTCTGACACCAGTCATTAGTTTGGGCAAGACCCTCTTGGAGGATGTTCACATCACTAGAGGAATTTAAGACAGCACCCAGCTTACAGTCATCTGCAAACTTTGTCAGCCACAGACCACTGGTTTTATCTTGCACCTCATAAAAGTATATCCCAAATAGTAGAGGCCCCAAGACCGATCCTTGGGGTAAACCCTCATTACGGGTATACTACTAGAGGTGGCTTCCCCTGTTTTGACTGAGTGGGTTCTATCAGTGAGCCATTTAGCTACCCATCTGTAACATATGGGTTGATGCCTAGCTGGGAGAACTTATCTTTTATGCCCGAGTGGGGAATAGTGTCAAAGGCTTTGGCTTTGTCAAGGAAGGCGGTGTGCACCATCTTCCCCTCGTACATGGCTTTGGTGACTGTTTTGAAGAAGTTGACCAAGTTTAACAGGCAAGATCTCGCTTTGACAAAACCAAACTGTGGGGTCAAGCAATGCAGGAGAATCTGCCTCCTCTCTCTTTGGTTCTCCTTTATCCAAGAAAGTGGTGGAGAGAACCACTGAGAAGTCTAAAAGAGAGAAATTGAAGCAGAGAGAAAAGGGTAAAGAGAGAGAGATGGAGAAAGAAAAGGAGTAGGACAGGGCAAAGTCTCGAGAAAAGATAGTTGGTAAGGAGTCCAGAAAGAGGTCTCTGCATCCTACATGGGCTGTAGGGCCAGCTCCTAAATTGTCTAAAACTTTGGCTCAAACACAAACATTGTTACTGGGGTTGGAGCTGATGTAGATCCATCCATTCACTAAGTCACCCTCAGCTAGTGAAGCCTAGGTTTTCCATGGAGCCAACCACCCCTCACTCTCATCTCCAACCATCCCATTGAAGAAGTTCTTTCATAGGTCCTCCAGGTTGCCCTTGACGGGCCTCTTCTTTCAAATCAGTGTGGTCATTGAGAAAACTCCTGAGAACTTGTGGAGAGTGGAGTCTTTCCCACTACCCCTGCACCAATGGTACAAGGAATAGGGCCTTTCTTTCCCACCTCTTGGTTTCTCCTTCCCTAATCTGGCTTTTAAATCTGGTGATATTGGATCCAAGCACTTCCCATCAGATACCTTTGTCGGAGCTGATAAACTGGACATCTTCAACTTCGACGGTATCCCTTATCCACTTGACTGAACAGCATCTGTTCATGGAGGTCCTATAGCTGAGAGTTCAGCGTTGATGCATTGGTGTCTGAGTAGACTCTGAAACTTTTGGATCCATCCTTCCTCTTGGTGCATCAGTGCTAGATAGCTCGACCCTGATGATGTCTTCTTTGGAACCAAGCCGGGTCACATCTCAGGATCCTCGGATCACACGAGAACTCCTTTGGAATTTGCTACAGTGTCTGATTCAGGGCATTTGAGACATTTATCCAAGGCATATGTGCATGGGATAATGAGAAAAGTTTAGTATTGTCAAAAGAGGAGGCTTCCTGGACTCACTCGGATCCACCCGCAGTCCTTTCAGGTGTCTGCAGTACCTCATCCACATTATTCTATTCCTTTGGGACAGCCACCTGTAACAGGCTTTAACAGGCTTTAACAGAGCTTGTGAGATGAGCTCCCCTTTGGTTCCTGACTCTTCCCCAGCAATCATGCAGAAAGAAGCATTTATACTCTCCACAGGAGTCTCTCACTGATGGCACAGATTTAGATGAAGGAGAAGGGTTCCCAAGGTCCCCATTGGAGGACATCTCTTTTGGGGATATCCTGCAATTATTTTGACAAAGGGGGTGGATTACCTTTGCCCCTTCTGAAGACAAATCTGTGTTCCTCGAGGTCTTTGGAGCTATTCTGTCTACTTCCTTGGGTGGTCCTCCTAGCGGATGAGCTGATTGACTTGGTACCCAAATAAGCATGGAAGGAAATGGACATGGTGGAGCCCATACCCCAGAACCGTGACAAGATTTTGGTTTTGACATGAGAGAGGCCTGACTGGGACAAGGGTCCTGCACTAGATACCACTGTGGTGCAGGGAGCCACTAAGAAGAGGCTGTCTGAGGTGAGTTCCTCTGTTCACCCCTTGAATAGGGAGTCTTGGGCCCTTGGACAAATTTGAAAAGTGAGCTTACACTTCATCAATGTTTGCCTTATGTCCACTAAATAGCTGTCCAAGTCCCTATAAGGTACGATGACGGCAGAGACCTGCAAAACTGTGGATTTGCAGTTATCAACCTTACAGTCCATTTTGAATGTCTGCATTCCTTTAGTCCACTGCAGTTGATAGCACATTTAGAGTGGCAGACACTGGCATTGCTGTACACAGATATACCTGGATGTGTCTCTGTGATTTTGCAGAGAACTTCTGAATGTCCTTCTTGAGTGCCCCCTGTGATGGGTCCAGCCTTTTTAGGCCCAAGGTTAAAAACAAACTCACCAAGAATGAGCAGGACATCAGAATTGTGTCCACATTTACTTTTTCCACGAACAAGTAGGGTGAAAATAGGGTTGAGTTTTGCATAAGGCACTCCTGAAGACAGATCTCTCAGGGCCAGCAGTGGAGAACAGCAGTGGGTATTGCCTTAGAGGCAGAGGTGTTCTACAGAACCACTGTTTCAAGGTCTGCTCACTGACAAATCATTCCAGTGTTCCTGAAAGACTGCCTATCTGCCACGCCCTGAAAGCATTTGGGGGAGCTTATCTCTACACACTCATGCCTGATTGAGCATCATTCTTGATTTTGGGTGCTGAGAGTAATTACCAGAAGCTGTCTTCTCCTTTCTTTACCTATCAAAAATGTCACAAAGAAGCCTTCCCAATGTTCTATCCCTACAGGGGAAGACAGCAGCACAGGAAATTGTAAAGCTGCTAGACAAGCGCATCATTCAGGAGGATCACACCAGATCAGCAAGGATCCAGAATCCACTCAGGATTCTTTTTGAATCCAAAGAAAAATTGGGACCTTTAGGCCCATTATGAACCTCAGTCACTTAAACCAATTTGTGAAACAGGCAACTATCCAGATGATCACAGTTCAGTCCATTTTACCACTCCTGAGGACGGAAGACTGGATGTGCTTGGACCTTCAGGACACCTACTAGCACATAAAAATAGCGAGGCAGTCTAGGAGGTTCCTTCTCTTTTGGGTGGGAGCCAGTCACTTTCATTTCAGAGCATTGCTCTCCAGTCTCTTCACTGCCCCCTAGGTGCTTACCAAATACATGGCAGTGGTAGCAGCACATCTCATGCTGAAGGGGGTTCTGAGTTTTCCCATATTTAGATGACTGGCTCATAACCAGAAGAGATTGCTGGTAATTCAAGCCAGGGAATCCTTGCTTCAGTTCTGCTATCACCTGGGAATCATGATCAGCCTGGAGAAGTCCAAACAAACACAGGTCCAGACCATAGAGGTCATTGCAGGCTACCCTGGGCAACACCTCTCAAATAGCCAAATGTCCATAATCAAGGTTAGTCATGCTGTGCCAAAAGGCTTCCCTAGTCTTGTCTCACCAGTATTCCCCGGCGAGATCCATTCTATGTATTTTGGTCTCTTAGTAGCATCCATCACCCTTGCTCCTTAAGCCAGGTTCCACATGAGGGTGTTATAGTGAACTGCCTCAACACAGTGATCCATCATTCACCATCATGTGCACTTCCTTGTTACACTCATGGGAATCTGCTGACAGTTTACTTAGTGCAGCTAAGTTCTACTCTAATCTTTTTAGGCTGTACATTTGATCACCCAACGCTGGAAGCCACAGTGACCACTGATGCATCCCTTCCGGGTTGGTGATGACCTTTCAAGGGGAAGACTGTCGAGGCATGTGGTTGACAACAGAGGCCAATCTTCCCATCATTGTTTTGGAGATAAGGACAGTCCTTCTAGTGCTGCAGGCCTTTCTGGACTCCCTCTCCATGTGTGTGATCTCTGCCCAGACTGACAGCATGTCGGTGGTGTGATAAATCAACAAAGAGGAACCTGTTCATGCCTTTTTATATTGGGAAAGCCATAAGGGTTTGGCAGTGGGCAGTGTCTTCCCAAGCTTTTTCTGGTTATGGCACATATCCAAGGAAATGCAGTGCATTAGCAGACAAGCTGAGAAGGAACATTCTTCTGCTGCAAGAGTGGTCTTTCAATCAGACAGTGGCTTCTATGGTTTTCACCTGTGGGGACCAACCTTGCTGCAGTCTGTTTGCAACCCTGGCCAGCATCAAATACAGTGGCTACTTTGCCCTGATTCTGCAGGAGTGGCAGTCCCCGAGGGATGCTGTATTCCACACTTGGCCCCAGGGTCTCCTTTACACTTACTGTCCTACTCCCCTTTTAACCACATTTCTGCAGAAGGTTGCTTGGTGAGTCTCATCACTCCCTTTTGGCCCTGACAGAAATGGTTCCCTCTTCCTGTGGCCTCATCTGTTGTATCTTCTCTGGTGGCTAGATCCTCTTCCAGATCTGATTTCTCACCCATCCAGCAAGCCTCACCTATGCATCAAATCTCTGAAATTGACTGCTTGGTTTCTCCGCTTCCAATGATGGTCAAATGTTTCAGGTTTTCATCCACTGTGATTTATATCTTACCTGAGAAGCCTTCTGCCAGGAAGGTTAATAGAAGCAAGTGGAGGAGATTCTCCATCTAGGCCACTGCCAAGGCTCTAGATCCATTTTTGTTCCCTTTGCCATTGATTCTAGATTTTCACAGATCTTTCATGCAGGAGCTAGCTACTTCACCCTCAAAGTTCATTTGGCAGCTATCTAGAAATTTCATGCTGGGAAAGGCAAGATGACAGTTGCTTTTTCAAAACTGTCTAAGGCTTTTTTGTGGGTATGTTTCTTCTGTGGCCTCCTCTACGGGATCCTCTTCCACCTTGGGATATTACTATTTTACTGAAGGCCTTGACAAAAACATTTTGAACCTACAGCTGTTATGGAATTGAAAAATTCCTTTCTTGGAAAACTCTTTTCTTGGTGGTAGCTGCCTTATTTGTTCTTTCAACAAGAGTGTCACGCTGAACAAATCCTAACTTCCTTGCTAAAGTTGCCTCTGACTCTGCATTGAATCAGGCTTTTAATCTCCCAGTGATTTTCCTCGATTTCTCAAAAAGGGTGACTATCTCAACAATTTTTTTGATGTTCATTGTCCATTTTGTTTCTGTTTAAACCTTACCATGGACCTCTGACCAACTTTATCGCTCCTCCTTTAAAGCAGTACTTGGAACCAGTGTTACCGAGGTTATATTGTCCAGTCAGTTGTCCATTTGCATTATGTTTGTCTATAGAGCCCAGGGATTGTCTCTGCCTGACAAACTTAAAGCTTATTTAACTAGGGTGGAAACCTTTACAGCTTTCTTCTCTAGAGTCCTTGTTGATGATATCTGTGCTGCGGCTACCTGGTCTACAGTGCACACATTTGTCTCTATAAGCTGGACCTGCAGCCTTAGGTCTAGGACTTCATTTGGCTCCTCCATCCTTCCATAAGTACTCCCAAGCTTTGTGGTAGTTGGTGAATATGTCCCATTATTTTAGATGAATGGAAAAGACAACCTCTGTTACCCAAGCTATGCACTTGCCATAACACTAGATCTGTGTTCCCTTCCTCCGTCCATCGCAACCTTCCCTCCCTCCATCTCCTTCCAAATTGTCACTGTCTTGAGTTCCCGATTGACTGAACTGGACCTGTCTTGTGCCCTGTCTTATTTATTCTTCTGCCCTGCCTGTATTATTGCCATTTCAAGTCCTTTCTGCTTATTTAACATAAGTGGAGTATTCTGTATGGTTAGGCAAACTCAATCTGAGGAACTGTGAGGTTTGAAGGGGACTATGGAAAGGGACGGGGGAGCCTGAACCTTGGACCCAAAGCCTGAAAGTTGCCTGGCACCAAATGTCATATACCCATTAGTGGCAGTGGATGGAAGAAGCCAGTATGGATCTAGCATTATGGTAAGTACATAATTTCCATTTCTTCGTTTTGTCATTTCAATTCAGAATTTCGTTTAGATGTTCAACATTTGGTCACAGTTGCAGTAGCCTAAGCTGTTTGAGTCCTACCCCCTTTCAACTGGCCAGTTTTTCAACACTTAAGGGTGCTTTCCGTGTGTCTAGAGCTTCAGAGGAGCTCCATATAAAAAAAAAATTAGAGCACCTAAAACTCAGAGCCTTCTTTCTTCCAAAGTATGCTGCTTTGGCTAGCTTTGTGGAACTTTATGAAACTCTTAGTCAGCTAGCAGGCCTTCAAGGCTGGGCAGATAATTCACATTTTTGGGAAGACCTTCATTCCACTAAATTATTTTTCTGAGGAAACCTTGTGTTTTTTTTTCCTGTGAAATTATTGTGTTTTAGCTAGAAAGCTTATTTGATCCGATGTCTTTTTTTTTTTTTTGTATGATTCAAGTTTTGGGTCATCAAATCCAACCTCTGTGCCTTTTAGAAGCTGTAGATCCAGGGTTCTAACTCCTCCCCTACCCACAGTTCCTCTCTTCCTTCAAAATAACTCTGATCTCATTTGCTGCCTGATCAAGACAGTCCCTTTTTTGAGGGCTGTTTTGAATTTTGTGGGTCAGCTAAGTGTAGGGTCTTTTTTCCCCTCTTTTTAGCGCCATAGTTGGCACTTATTTCTTTCTCCTATCCACTCTCCTCATTTTTTTCTACATTATATCCTTAACTTTTTTATGTCCTTATCCTATCTTTGATGATTTGTTGTAGCCATTTACTTGATTTGTTTCTAATTACTTAGCCAAAAGTGAAAAGGTAAGAATTGCTTTTACATTAAGAAAGGGCCTGCAGTTCTAATGGCAGTAGAAAGGCTGTTTGGTCTGAATTGGGAAGCACAAAGGTGGGCTTAAAGTGACAATTACGTGTTGTAGCTTGTTGGTATCTTTTCCCTTTTGGCTAACCAGTGTGTGTTTTACAATAAAAAGACTTGAACTGCAATTATAGTGGCAGTAGAAAGGTAGCTTGGCTCAGTTGGGATACAAACTGAGAGACTTAAAGTGAGATTGTTTCATCAGCCAGAGGGCTTATTAGGGATTTCGTTTTTGGTGTTAATCTGCATTTGAGGACTACTTTTGCTGTGCTTTTACATTTGTAATTTCCAGGATCATCCACCTTGTGGCAGAAGGTGTTTACCTGGTTTCTCTGAGTTGGGAACTACTTCAGGGATGTCATAGCATAGTTGTTTGTTGGACAGAGGGGACAGGAGTGATTTTTCAGCTTTCTCTCTCTCTCATCAATTAGGCACATTTGTGCAGTGCTGCTTAGTGCACAGCAGTGATTAGCAGTGCTCTGTATATTAGCAAATGTTTAGTTTGTACAATTTACCCACGGGGCTAGTATTTAGGACCTTAACTTGTAACACAGAGAAAGCCTTTGCATGAAGCTAAGCCTAGGGCAGTTAGTTATCATGTCAAGCAGTTTAAATACCAGGTCGTTAACACTACATAAACTACAGAAAAATCGGAAGCAGGGTCTTCGTAGAGCAACACAACAAACTAAAATGTTATTAAGCACTTTTCATCTTAAAACCAATGCAGACATAATCGGATAAAACCTGGCCTACAAAAATGCAGAAGCTTTTATACAAATGTCATGCCCCACCTCATAATGACATCATCTTAAAGGCATACAAAATGATAAACCACATCAAAAATATATTTAAATGTTTACTTATAAAAAACTTTTAAAAATAATTATACTTTAATAACAATGAAAGTGTCACTTAGTTGAAAATTAAGAGTAAAATTACATTTGAAATGCTTTAAATTTGAGAAAACTAGTAATAGACACTGTTTCACTGAGTCCTGGAAAGGTAGCAGCATTAAAATGTACTTTTATTTATTTTATTTTACATTTGATTACCGGGTAAGTGTCCGGATGAGCTGGAAGACCATTCTCAGAGGCGACCTGGGAAGAAAAGCTCCATTCAACAGCAACAGTTTTACATTTGTAAAGAATAATGCAGAAACAAAAGCTTAAAAACAAATAGCCAAAGATTAGACAGCGGTAACACAGACAACTAGCTGGGAATTGGAAGTACAATAACTGCAGTATATATACAGAATTGAATAGAGTTAGGCACAAGTTAATTTACAGCAGAATTAGGTCAGAGTATACACAGAGTCTGATGGACTGAACTAATAGGCATATAATAATGGTAGACCCATAATCAGAGGGAGGCAAAATAATATAGAAAATCTAGTCAGGGTTGGAGCAAGGACGCAGCCAGTGGTTGGAAAGATGTTCTCTGAGGCTTTGCTTGAATTTGGAGGTGGTGTTTAGATTGAGGATGTGCTGAGGTAATAGGTTCCAAGACTTAGATATTTTGTTGGAGTACAGTGAGTCTCCAAAACTGTTTAAAGATTTGGCTACTTTTAGCAGAAGTTTGTCAGAGGATTGAAGGTCTCCGATGTTAGTATTAGCTTGTGTGACGACCGTGCCCTGGCCCAGCAATCAAGGAGCCTCAATCCTCACCACTAACACCAGGGAAGGGCGTCTCATATAAGAGGAAAGGATAACAAATACACATAGTAAAGTACAATTTCCCTTAAGTGCACACAGAGATCATAGTCAGTTTGGTGCTGGTTGCTCCCTTGCTTTCCAGGTCCCCAATAAGACTCCCCACTGGCACAGCTGTAGGGTCCAGATCTCAGCCTAGCTAGCAAGCTAACCTCCAGTACCCTCTCTGTCCCACCAGTGCTTTGTGTCCCTGCCCAGGTAGCTGACACACCACACACACTTTGAGGTAAGTATTTATACAACTTCACAGACACTCCTGGGAAAGGCTGACACAGATTCTCCATCTGTGCCCCTTTATCCAGACTATACGGTAGTAATTTCTGCCACCACCAGTTAATACTTATCAGCTACCCAAAGGCCCTTAAAAGGGTGTCCAATTATTACTAATATTATTTTCCAATTGGTAATGTGACTATTCAGTCTAAGGCAGCATGCAAAGGTACCAAGTAGAGATAGTCAAACCCAAAGCACGAAACACAATCTGAACTGGAAGCACCAGCAGTTTATTTAGCACATAAATGCTACAGCTAGTTCTTTCTTTTTTTTTTCTTTTTTTTCTTTTCTTTTCTTTGTTACATCTGAAGAAGTCTTGTGGACGAAAATACCTTGTGAATATTTGTGTTTATGTACTAAATAAACTGGTGGTGCTTCCACTTCGGATTATGTTTCGTGCTTTGGGTTTGACTACCTCTATTTGGTACCTTTGCGTGCTGCATTGGTTTCTTTGTTGTTTTGGGTACCTGGCCTCTTGTGTTTTTTTTATTCAGTCTAAGGCTTATTAGAGTGGCTTATTACAATAAATTCTATAAATATGCAATGTACTCTAGAGCTTACTTATCTCTACACAAACCAACCACAGGTAAAAGGTTTTAAAAATATTTAATAATAATTAAAACCACAAGACAGTACTACTACACCACAGTGATATCTAAGAGTTCAGAAATCACACAGAAACTTAAAACAATACAGTGGAAAAGTTCAGATAGCACAGAAAAACACTTGCCTAACTTTCTTTTAAGTTTCTAGCTATTACTACAAGAAAACATATTTCTAAGACACTACTTGCATAAGACAACAGGCAGAGTGCTGATAAGTTAGATATCAAGATCAAAATGCTCCTAGTCTCTCTCTCTCTCAACAATAGTTTTTTAAACTCACTAACAAACATCTTTGCTAGGCCCTCCCAAATTGCATCATGTTGACACTTAAGTTTTCCCAGTATACACATTACATCATTTTAACACTTAGTCTGGAGTTTCCAGGCCAACAAACTGCATTGTTTAGCAATGTAACACCTGCTCAGGAAACTACAACAGTAAAAGACATTTCATATGTACACTGTAGCTATTATTCCTTAAGTTAAGACAATAGAAAGAATGTGTTCAGCCAGCCGCTTCGGCACCACTATTTAGATAATTTTACTTCAAAGAACATTTGAAATGCTTGGCTTAGTTTTCCTTACAGCAGATGGCAATATTGCAGCAATCTTGAAGTTCACATTTTGCAGTGTTTTCTTACTTTTAAGAACACAAGCCTGTATTTTACATTTATATATACAAATGATAGAATTATGTATCAGATTCTATTTGACTAGACTGGCAGCCTTCACCCATCTTTCCCCAATCTTCACAGCTTAAACTAAGTCTTTTAGGTCAGGGCAGTTATCCGGTTTGGTTAGAATTGTATGGGCAATGGTGAGTTGGTTGAGTTGACGTAGATTGGGTAGGTCCCTTCAGTTGAATTTTTTTTTCAGAGCTAGGCAATGGTGATCCCTGTAGGCAATGTTGGCAGCAAATTTGGCTATTTTATTATAGCATGACTCTAGGAGATTTAGATCTGTCTTACATAAGTTAATGAAGATTTGTGAGGAGTATAGAAGGGTGGAGAGAAGAAATGACCTGGCAGTGGTTAGTCTGGAGGTGTTGGTTTAGCTCTATAGAGTTGACTTCATTTTGTATGGAATTTTGTTATAGTTATTGCTGTGTGTTTGTCAAGTTTTAGTTGATTGTCAATTGCAGTTTGGTTGGAAGAATAGATGGTGAGTGGAAGGTTATTGTTAGTAGTCCTGTTTTTGATGAAGTCCATGAGCTTTGTTTTTTTGGGTTGAGGAAGAGTTCGTTTTCAGCTAGGTAGGTTTCTATGTCTAGTAGGGTTTTTTGTGTTTTGTCCTGAAGTTCGAGGATGGTGGGAGCAGAGCAGATGAGGGTGGCATTATCTGTGTACTGGATTAAGGTGGCATGCTTAGTGGCAGTGAGGAGGTTATTAGTGAAAATGGTGAAAAGAAGGGGTCCTAAAGTGGAACCTTGTGGAACTCCTACAGAGATGGGCTGAAGGGGAGAGAGACGGTGTTCTATTTGGTGGCTTGTTGGCTGTTGGAGAGGTAACTGTGAAACCAGTGAAGGGGTGAAGAACTTAAGTTGCATGAGGCAAGTTTGTTAAGGAGTTTTTGATGGCAGACCATGTCAAATACTTTTGACATGTATAGAAAGAGAGACTAGAAGGCCTTTGTTTTTAAGGAGGTTTACTGTGTTGGTGAAACTGATCAGAGCAGTTGTGGTGCCATGTTTGGGTCTGAATCCATGCTGAGAGTTGGATAGCATGTTATTAGTAAGTAGGTAATCAAGTAGCTGATGGTGGATGCATTTTTCCAGAATTTTTGCTAGGGGTGAAAGGAGATCAATGGGGCGGTAGTTAGAGAACTCCGTGATGGGCCAACTTTGTGGAGTGGTATGATGTGAAACTTTCTAGATGATAGGGACATATATATCTGAGATGGAATGATTTAATGAGAATGGAGATACAATAGCAGATAGAAGGAGCAGCTAGCTTTAAAAATTAATTTGGGAGAAGGTTGGCAGCATGGGAGGAGGGTTTAAGCTTTGTAAGAAGTGTTTTGATATAGCTAGTCTGGGTTGGTGATAAGAAAGAGTTGGGGGAATTGGTGGGATTTGGGATGGTTAGTGGTACATCAGGGTTATTTTGTAAGAGGGATGTTATAGAGTTGATGAAATGTGAGTTGAATTGAGGGGCTAAACTATCTGAGATGTTCGAGGTGGTCGGGGGTGGGGTGAAAGATTTGCCGGGCTTTAGGAGGTGGCTAATGCTTTACCAGAATTTTGCGGGGTTATGTGTATTGTTTCTGCTGAGAGTTAAGGAAAAAAGATTTTTTGTTGAGTAAAATGTGTTTTTTTGGCTTGATTCCTTAGTTGCTCAAATTCTAAAAGGTCTGTTGAGTTTTTAGTTCGGTGATAGGTTGACCAGGCCTTATCATGTTGTTTTAGTATGGTTTTGGAGTTTCCTGATAGCCATGGCAGATGTTTGGTTTTGGTGTGTATTTTCCTGATGGGAGCTAAACTGTCTAGTATATTCAAGTAAGCATTGTTGAAATATTGGACTGTAAGATCTATTTGGATGTTTTTTAGAGGGCTCCAGTCATAATGCTGGAGAAGGGAGTTAGAGAGGGGCAGAGAAGTTATTTTTTGTTGTGAATGACTTTGAAGTTGGTATTCTTGGGGAAGTGAAATTTCTTTCTGAGGATGAAGGTTGGTGCATGGTTGCTAAGGGTGTCAGGAAGGTAGCCTGCAGAGTAGTCTGAAGCAGAATTATAAGAATCCAGTGTAGGATGGATTGTTTGTTAGAATGTTTGTTGGTGCAGGTAGGGGACTGTATGGTTTGGGTGAAGTTATAAAGGTTTATAAAATTAGAGGGGTTTTCAGATGAGCATGTAAGTCAATCTAGGTTGAAGTCACCAAGGATGATGGTTTCCTGGGTGAAGTTAGTGGATGTCCTGTACAAGAGGTTTTCTATTATGGTTAAGTTGTTTCCTTGGGGGGAGGTAAGTAGCAATGATCGTTAGAGTTTTGTGAGAGTTTGTTTTAAGGTGAGTTGCTATAAGTTCTATGTTGGGGAGGTTAGGAGGGGAATAAGGTGAGTTGCTATAAGTTCTATGTTGGGGAGGTTAGGAGGGTACAGTTTATTTGTTCCAAGTTGAGGGTGTCTTTGGAAAAGATAGCTACACCCCCACCATGTTTTATGGTTCTGTCAAAGCAGGTGATGTTATAGCTGGTGAGTAAGATTCTTGATCTTTAATATGTGGCTTGAGCCAGGTTTCGTTTACGATGGCAATGTTTGGGGGAGTAGAAAGCAATGGCAGCCTGGAAATCATGAAATTTATTAAGTATACTTTGCAGGTTGAAGTTGATTAAGAGAATGTCAGATTTGTTGGATTTGGTATAGGGTGGATTAGTTGAGTTGTAGTTGTTGACTAATGGGGAGGAGTGGTGGATTGGGTGGGTGTGGACCTGGGTTAGGGTGGATATCCGCACGCAATTTGATATTGGTTAGGGAGTGGAGCAGCAGATGTGAAAGTTTTTCAAGCAGCCAGTGGTGTTTAAGGGTGGGGATACAGGTTGTTGGGAGGGGACATATCTGAAAGTAGAGAGAAGAGCAGTATTTGTTATGAGAAGGTGGAGAGAGATGGTAATATTTTGGTTGATCAAGTCAGAGTTTGAGTACAGTGGGTGACTTAGTGATTGGTAAAGT
The DNA here is from genome assembly GCF_019279795.1 of Protopterus annectens. Classification (NCBI taxonomy): domain Eukaryota; kingdom Metazoa; phylum Chordata; order Ceratodontiformes; family Protopteridae; genus Protopterus; species Protopterus annectens. Next base: position 862,630,930 of record NC_056747.1, on the reverse strand, counting down.
GTAATAATGCTGAGTGAAGTAAAGGAGAAGGTTGTAGATGCTAGTGAAAGAATGCATAGTAGAGAGGATATAGGTAATACAGCGTGAGTAATAAGCATGGAAGAATATATAGTAGGAGCGGTTAATAAGTTGAATGGAGAAGAGAGGTGAGGAGACGTGGGTGGGTTGGATAGAGAAGTGAGAAGGTGGAAGGTGTTAGGGGTTGGATAGGGTGGGGTGGGGATTTGATTGGATAACTGATAGGAGGGTGTGGGCGGTGAGAGAATAAATCGGAGGATACGGGGGGTGGGAGGGAAAGGGGTTGGGTAGGGGAGTGGACTGAGCCCGAGTGAATTGAGGGCAAATGGACCGGGTTGCACAATGATGAAGAAAGAAAGAAAAACCTGCAGAAAACCATCAATCGGGTATCCTGCCATAGGTAAGTGCTGGCAGGGAAAGAGTGCACTTAAGTTGCTGGGTTCTGGCTGTGGGCAGCCGAAGCCTAAACTAATTTAGTGTACAAGGCAGTCTTTCAGCTAGGAAATAGTGTACCAGTTTTGAGAGAGAAGGGGAAAAAGTGGAGGGGGTGAGTGATGGAACGGGGTTCCAGCACTCTCATTACTGTGCGTGACACTGCTGTATCAGGCAGACATACAAACAGAGTGAATGTTGTCTAGTTAACACAAAGACTAAATGGGACTTACACTTTTACAGTCTTGTATGGATGTATTTCTTATTACTTTTGATTGGTGGAGTTGGTTTGTACTCAGTCCCAAGTGTACACGAGGGGCTTTGTTCAGGTTAGTTGCAGTAGTGGATGGCTGACTGCAATAAAAAAAAAAAAAAGAAAAAAAACGGAGAAAATATAAATATCAATGCCAGGATGAGTGGAGGACGAGGTAAGGTAGAGGAAGACAGCAGAGTTCATTCAGAAAGTACGAGAGGAGAAACAGTTTAGTTCTAAGGAAAAGTAGAAACAACTAGCTGGGTGCCAACATTGAAATAAATGCTGTTTAAAGAACAGGCTGTATATGCAGTAAAGAGAGCAAAAGTACCAGACATCTAAACCCTGCAGCACAGTGTTACAGTAATGTACTGAAAAGCAGCATATGTAACTTGAACGCAATACACTCCAGTACAAATCAGGTAGTGCTTGTACAAATATTGACTATCAGGCTGACACTAATAAATGCACAGAGTTTAACGTTGAAATTATAACATTAACAAATCATGTAGTGCTTGTACAAAAGCTGATTGTCAGGCTGACACTAAGCCATGCAGAGTTAACTTTGAAATTATATAAAAATGTGGAGTATCAATTGAATGCAGTAAAACTCACAGCACGAGTCTGCGTTGTACACAAATTGTCAGCACAAGACTACTTATTAGGTTAATTGAAGTCCCCAGTGTAAAGGAAAACTGGAGATACAGGCTAAACAGGAAACTGCATGTGGTTAGCGTGGTTGGCAATATGTGGGACAATGGAGTAAAAGCAATACATGAGAAGCAGTACTTTCCAACAAAATAGGTAGAACAAAGTAAAAAAATTAGATTAAGATATAATTAGTGACTTGCATGGTGAGCACACTACAACAGGATGCTGGGTTGTTCAAAACCTACTGATAGCAATTTAAAAATGGTCGCCCTGAGCCCCAGGATACCCAAGTATCTTTGTGAAGCCAAGATGGGGGAGGGGCTAAGTTTGCAACTGAAACTGGGGATTCGTGTGCAGATATTAACTTGGAAAGTGCCAGATAAACATGCCCCATGATGAAGAGAGAAATGATGAAGAGAGAAAAACCTTCAGAAAACTATCAGTCAAGTATCCTGCTGCAGGTAAATGCTGGCAGGGAAAAGGTGCACGTAAGCTGCTGGATTCTGGCTGTGGGCAGAGCTTAATGAAGCCAAGACTTATTTAGTGTACAAGGCAGTCTCTCAGCTAGTACATAGTGTGCCACTTTTGGCAGAGAAGGGAAAAAGTGGAGCAGGTGAGGGGCAGTACGGGATTCCAGCACTCCTGTTAGTGTGCGTGCCACTGCTGTATCAGGCAGACATCTAACCAAAGAGTGAAAGTTATCTAGTTAACGCAGAGACTAAATGGGACTTGCACTTTTACAGTCTTGTATGGATCTATTTTTTATTACTTTTGATTAGAGGAGCTGGTTTGTACTCAGTCCCGAGTGGACAAGAGGGCCTCTGTTCAGATTAGTTGCAGTAGTGGATGGCTGAGTAGCGAGCACACTACAACAGGAGACTTGCCAAAACAATTTTTATTTCCAAGTGTAATCCAAAAGGACCACCTCTAACATTAGGAATCAGTTTCTCCAGTACTGAAAATTTAAAGTGATGGCCAAGAAAAGAAGCTACATGCCTAGCTGGAAGTTCGCTACATTTAACTTAGAAATGGCATAAAGATGTTCTTTTGTTCTTTCTTTCAACTTGTGTTATGGTTTCCGTATGTAATCAGCAGAACAGTATTCACATTGGGCAATGTAAACTATGCCCTTACTGTTACAGTTAGCTGAGCTGTGGACAGTGAAACTTTTCCTGTTGACACTAATAACTTTGTCAGTTTTAACATACAAACATTGCACATATTGAATTTGGCCACTCCTTTCACAACATTGGTAGACATATGTTGTTCTTTTGTTTCCAAAACATTCTTAAGATATTTCGCCCACCTATATATGATTATGGATTATTCACCCAGCTTCTTTACCCATTTTGGATTTTCACCAATTATGACCCAGTTCTTTTTCAGAATGCCTTCTATAATTCTATATTCCATGGAGAAGGTGGTGATAAAAGAACTTTTGTAATTAAGCTGAACTTCAGAAGCGGCTAGAACCAATGAGGTAGGATGTCTCCTGTGAGGCTATTATTGTTGGTTATTATGCCACCATTGATGGGCATAAACTTATGGCCATGTAAAATGGGAACATATACATGATTTCTTTTTTCCGTTACTTCAACAACTAATTCCTGAGTAAGCACTTCGGGATAACCTCTCCTCATAAACATGGTTTAAATTATCACATTCACATAAAAAAAAAAAAAAATCATCCGACCTAGTTGTCATACAGGCTGCCCTTAACAGCTGCCCTTTAAGCACTGATGTCTTTTGCTTATAGGGATGTGCACTTGAAAAATGCAGCAATGCATTTGAATAAGTGGGGTTTCTATAGCTAGATGACACCAAACTTAAGCTAGTAGGTTTCTTTTCCAACCATACATCCAGGTATATCTTCTGATCTTTACCCACCTGGTGTGTAAACTTAGGGAAATCCGTGGTCCCATTAATGCATTCTAAAAATATGGGAATTTTATGTTTTTTCTGAATCAAGCCATAAAACAAGAATGCCATCTTGGTAATGTACGTAAAGTAACAACATGAAGTCTCCACTTGCTGTACCATAAAGGGCTGCCCTCCAAAATAAAACCACGGTGTGGTGAACAATGAGTCAAAAGTTCCACAAAAAATAGCCCAACACGCTGATGGCAGGCTAAGAATATTAGTTTAATGTGAACTCTCAAAACAACACAATAACATAAACAGAACTGGGATTGAGCGCGTTTTCGTCTTTAAGCATATAGACTTCATCAGAATCAACTCCTTACAATAGGTAGATGTCTTATATACCATCTGACTAAGAGAATAATTGAATGATTGCATAATTATAAAAAATAAAAATGCTATGGTGATTACTAAATGCAAAATCTGTTTCACCAAAATATCACCATATGAACTGGCATATTTATAAGAATATAAATACTAAAATTGCACAAGACAACAAACGCACAATATCAAAACTGTCAAAACAGTAACAATAAAAATATATATATATGGATATAAATACAAATATAAAGATAAAGTGCAAAGTGCGTAACAAAAACATCACATAGATCTCAAATGCAACAGAATAAATTGTGCTTCATGAAGTGCAAACGATAATAGTAAACTTCCTTATTAAAAATTTTTTTTAAAAATGCAACTGAATATATATACATAGGTATGTATAAAACTAACTTAATCATATATAAAATATAAAACACAATTTAGGTATACAATGAAATATATAAATATGTTAATAATGAATATTCCTAAAAACGTTTTAAACAATCTTAGGAAATGGAAAGTTTATTTCCTTTTAGGATTGTTTGCTAAAAGCTTCAATGCAGGTTTTATAGAAAGGTGGTTGTTCATCCCCGTATGGCCACATACATCCAACCTCAGCTGCCATATTAGTTCTCTATATTCCAACAGGGATTCCCAATCACCTCCCCTCTCACCCTTCTTGACCTCCTCTAGGACCCAAAACTTAATATTGGCATTCTCACGTGGTAGTGTGTCTAAACAGGGCATTGTTGTCGTTCCTCTTATTTATGTCCCTCATATGCTCATAAATGCGTTTTCTTAACTGCCGTTCCGTTTTACCAACGTAGTATGCCCCACAAGTCAAACAGTATGCAAGGTAAACCACACCCCTGGTGTAACAAGTATAATACCCATTACTCCTCAATTTTCTTCCAATGCCCCTCAAAAATAGCTCCTTTTCACCTGTAACAAACGAACACTGCCCACATCTGCCACATTCATGTGTTCCTACCTTGGGTTGTGTCCCACTCATTCTCGGGGGGGTTCTTTTTCTCAAATAGTTTTTTGAAATTGGAATTCCTTCTATAACTGAATCTCAAAGGCTGTTGGAATATAGATAATTTGTTACACATTCTAGAAAAAAATTTTCTCCCCCATGGAGAACGAGAATTCACTTTTGAGCCAGCTTCTTAGGCTCATACACTCCCATTCGCAAGGAACAGTTGGTTTAGGCAATTCAACGGGTTCTGATGAGTCCATCCCCTGTGCGCAGGGGAACCCGGAAGTGGTGTCGAGAGCGTCGGTGATGTCACGGTTTGTGGAAGATGAAGATAACCGCGATTCCAACAGTGATAATGGTGAGCGGACCACTACTAATATTCGTGATGGACAGGCCAAAGGACCTGTTCCACGGAGAGGGCGTCCTGCATTGGAAGTTTACAGTAATGTGCAGTTTACGGAGTGGCTTGACCAATCTTTTTCAATGGTTGCTGAAGAGACGGAGAAAGCATCGAACGACAACAGTTGTTATAAGGACAAATGCAAGCTCCTGGAGTTTGAATTGAACAGGTACAGGAACTTATGTCTTGATAACTGGTACCTTACACAATGTGTGGAACGGAATATTGTACCTAAGAGACTTAGGCTTAACAAGTATCCCAACAATATACGGGGGAAAGTTGAATTGTTTAAAGTTATTACTGACATTCTCAATGACTGTGGTGTATTAATTTTAAAAGCTATGATACGCAGTAATTCAGATGTTTTATTGGACAGTAAAAAAAGAATTGACATTACAACAGGATATAAGTAATGATTTACTTTTTACTGTGAAAGAATACAAAAACATTTATTGTAATGTGCTTCATGATGTTGATTTTAATGTGTCAAACAATTATAAAAGAAAACTAGGGAAAATTGAACGGGACCTATGTGATTACAAGGAAGGTAGGGCATATATAGACCCAAGTAATTACAATAGAAAACGGTTTAACAATTATTATTCAACCGGTGAATTTGATGGAAGGGATTCAAGGGTTGAATTCCCTAAAAAACAAAGGACGCAATTTATGGAAAATACTTTAGGATATACCAATGGTATTACCAATGATGGTCCAGTTGATATGGGTGATAATGGTGAGTTGAGTCCTTTTGACCCTTTAGAAAAAGGGGGGGGGGGCCCACGGAGGTCTGAAAGATTAAGGAACCAGAACCGCCCATTTTCTTATGCGGAGGCAACAGGGAATTACTATCATAGGAGACGGGGAGGAACCAGGTACAGATAGGATGGGAATTGGACCATACTGGGGAATACAGTAATGACAATAGGAATGTAAATGGACCCACATCCAGTGTACATAGTGGGAATAGTGGAGAAGGGATCTGTGGATCCATTACTCAGACAACAAATACAAATATTAATATGGATGTATATACTGATTTTACTGAACGAAGGGACAACAGTGTGATGGAATACCCTAATATGAGTATGTGTAATATATATGTTCAAAATAATTTTTATATATACAATTTTACCGAATTGGAAATTACATCCGGATTTTTCGGTCTTTTTACAAAAGGCTTTTCATTTATACCCATCAAAAAACCCAAGGTTGATGAAATTTTACTTGACATTAAATTATTTACTAGGAAGTTAAATTTGAAATCCATGTTACAAAATGAGGAAGTAGGTGTGAAGGATTTGCTTAGAAGAAGTATATTTAATCCTCCTTTGCAACATGATATTTTTAATTTTGAGGCCTACATTTTGAACATGATAAGAGAAGGCTTCAATTTGAGTGATGGATTAAAAGAATATAGTAATTTGACAGTGGAAGAAGTTAACATTTTGAAGATGCTACAGGGCAATGAAAAAATAAGAATTTTGAAGCCCGATAAGGGGGGTGGGGTGGTCTTGATGGACCACTGGGATTACACAAGGAGGATGCTTGAGATTTTAAACAAAGGTGACCGGTATCAGCTTGTATCCAGGAATGAAATGAATATTTGTTATAAGAAAATTGATCTCTGCTTGGAAGACAATCTTATGCAGGGACTTATAGATGTTGATTTGTACAATTTTCTTAGGGTAATTAAACCAGTCATTCCTGAGATATTTGGGATTCCCAAAATACATAAAGATGCCTGTAATCCCTCTTTAAGACCTATTGTGACATCCCAGTGTTCCAAGACACAAACCCTATCAATTTATGTAGACACCAAGTTGAAACATTTTTACCAGGACTATCACCACATACTAATAGATTCCTGGGATTTTTTGGAGAAATTTAACAATATTCCATATGATGACAACTATGGTTTTATTACAATCGATGTCAAAGATTTATTCTCAGTGATACCCCATGACATTGGTTTAGGTTGGTTTGAACACATGTTAATTGAGTTTAAGTTTCTAAACAATACAGAATTTAGATTGGTATTAGAAAATATGGAGTTGGTCTTGAAAAATAATTTTATTTATTTTCAAGGAGACATCTATCATCAGGTTGGCGGGATGGCAATGGGGTCTGCTTGCGCCCCTATTTACGCAAATATTATTATGCTTTTCTGGGAGCTGGAATACGTATTTAAATCTCCATTTTGGGAATACATTATACAATATTTCCGGTTCTTGGATGATATTTTTATTGTTTGGAATGGTACCATTGCACAGATTGAGGAATTCATTCAATATTTGCACACTACAACTACCTTCCTGCAATTCACATTTCAACACAATTTTGATCAGGTCAACTATCTTGATGTAACAATTAGCAAGAATAAAAGGGTCAAACAATATAAATGTAGAATTTTTAGAAAAAATTGTTTTTCAAATTCATATGTACATTTTGAGAGTGACCATCCCTTGTATTTAAGAAGAAATATTATTAAGGGTCAAATGATCAGGGCTTCACGAATGACCAGAGAGAGCTATGAATGTGTGGAAGAAATGGAAATAATACAAAACTTGTTTAGAGAGAGAGGGTATCCTCTAGGGCTTATAAAAAACGTTGAGAGAAGTCCTAAAAAAACGTAATACACAATATTTACCACTTTTGACAAATAACATGACCACTAGTGATATAGCGGCAAACATTAGGAAAACTAAGACTAGTGTAATGGATGGTAACGATATACCACGTCTAACACTTACATATTATAAGGGGATGGGTTGGATGCAAAAGGGTATAAATGAGGTTTGGAAATTTTTTTCTAGAATGTGTAACAAATTATCTATATTCCAACAGTCTTTGAGATTCAGTTATAGAAGGAATTCCAATTTCAAAAAACTATTTGAGAAAAAGAACCCCCCCCCCCCGAGAATGAGTGGGACACGACCCAAGGTAGGGACACATAAATATGGCAGATGTGGGCAGTGTTTGTTTGTTACAGGTGAAAATGAGCTATTTTTGAGGGGCATTGGAAGAAAATTGAGGAGTAATGGGGTATTATACTTGTTACACCAGGGGTGTGGTTTACCTTGCATACTGTTTGACTTGTGGGGCATACTACGTTGGTAAAACGGAACGGCAGTTAAGAAAACGCATTTATGAGCATATGAGGGACATAAATAAGAGGAACGACAACATTGCCCTGTTTAGACACACTACCACATGTGAGAATGCCAATATTAAGTTTTGGGTCCTAGAGGAGGTCAAGAAGGCTTATAGGGGAGGTGATTGGGAATCCCTGTTGGCATATAGAGAACTAATATGGCAGCTGAGGTTGGATGTATGTGGCCATATGGGGATGAACGACCACCTTTCTGTAAAACCTGCATTGAAGCTTTTAGCAAACAATCCTAAAAGAAAATAAACTTTCCATTTCCTAAGATTGTTTAAAACGTTTTTAGGAATATTCATTATTAACATATTTATATATTTCATTGTATACCTAAATCATGTTTTATATTTTATATATGATTAAGTTAGTTTTATACATACCTATGTATATATATTCAGTTGCATTTTAAAAAAAATTTTTTTAATAAGGAAGTTTACTATTATTGTTTGCACTTCACGAAGCACAATTTATTCTGTTGCATTTGAGATCTATGTGATGTTTTTGTTACGCACTTTGCACTTTATCTTTATATTTGTATTTATATCCATATATATATATTTTTATTGTTACTGTTTTGACAGTTTTGATATTGTGTGTTTGTTGTCTTGTGCAATTTTAGTATTTATATTCTTATAAATATGCCAGTTCATATGGTGATATTTTGGTAAAACAGATTTTGCATTTAGTAATCACCATAGCATTTTTATTTTTTATAATTATGCAATCATTCAATTATTCTCTTAGTCAGATGGTATATAAGACATCTACCTATTGTAAGGAGTTGATTCTGATGAAGTCTATATGCGTAAAGACGAAAGCGCGCTCAATCCCAGTTCTGTTTATGTTATTGTGTCGTTTTGAGAGTTCACATTAAACTAATATTCTTAGCCTGCCGTCAGTATGTTGGGCTATTTTTTGTGGAACTTTTGACTCATTGTTCACCACACCGTGGTTTTATTTTGGAGGGCAGCCCTTTATGGTACAGCAAGCGGAGAGTTCTTGTTGTTGGTTTTGAATTCTAGTGGAGAGGAATTGGTGATTTGTGGTTAAATGTACGTAAAGTATCCACAGGTTACAGAATACACTGTTAAACAAAACTTTCTTTTCCCAAGTGACCATAACTGCATTTGCATACAATCCCCACCGGCAGACCCCATGGCCACCCCTTTAGTTTATAAAAAATAGTTTGTAAAGCAAAGTTCATCCATGACTCTTGTGATGTTGTTCCTCTGAGCCAGTAATCAGAGTCTCAGTCCTCACCACTGACACCGGTGAGGGATGTTCACTTGGAACAAAGATAGATATGCACAATATTTATAGATGCAGCTCTCTGCACCAAGCAAAATTTCCCTTAAGAGCACATAGGGCACCCACTCCATTCTGTGGCTGGGTTTCTCTTTCTCTCTCGGCCCCAAATAAGACTGCCAACTGACACAACTATACAGTTGAGTCCTTAGTCGAGTGTTCCAAGCCAAGAACTCCACCACTCTCTCTGTGAAACCAGTGCTCTTTGTCTCTGCTCCAAGTAGCTGACACACACACACTCTTTCAGATTTGATTTTCATACACACACACACACACACACACACACACACACACACACACACGAGAAATGCTGGCACAGATTTAACAGCTGTCCCCCCTTTGCCCAACTATATGCCACCAGAACACTCCAAAGCCAGCTACTCTAAGTTTCTTATCCGGGTATCCAATTATACTTGGTAAAATGAACACGTACAAATGGTAGTGTTTGACCCATGCAGCAGGCTTTCAGGAGCGGTCACATTGTCACTAAATAAATATAGGCACTTTCAAAGGTCAAAATATTTTTTAAAAGACCAGCCACAATGAAAAGTTTAAATATATTTAATAGTAAATAATAAAAAGACATGAAAATACTAAATATCTATTTACAATAAACACCAGCATTTTAGTCGCAGGAAATATTAAAAGTAACACAGATAGAAAGGTTCACACAGGTACAGTAAAACAATACTTAATCTCACTATATTTTCTTAACTAATCTAAAGAATTACTGCTCCTTAGTTCACTTACTAGAGGAAGGCAAAATGATGTGGGTGTGTTGTCTTCATTGTCAGGTTTCACAAACAGACTGCTGAGAGCTAAGTGACATCTTTCACTAATATCTAAATATTTCAGTGCTGGCTGTAGAATAACATCACATTGAGTCATCTGAGTTTGGTTCCCACACTACCCCCCTTACTAGAAACTGAAACAGAATCGAGCACATATGTGTCATAATACACACACGTAGAGCTTTGCTAAGATGTGTTACAGCATCTAGAAGCTATAAAACCATTTTAGCACTTCCACCCTTTCAAATTCACTACAAAGGCAGTATAGCAGGACTTCTAGTTCTTGTTTTCACAGACATTGTGTCTCTGGCTGCATTCAGACCTATGAGATAGAATCGTTATGGCTTATACCAAGTAATTTAATTTCAGGTTATTTTTCAAAGTTGGCTGGACAGAGATTAACCTGTTCTCTTCCAGTATCCTCTGTTACAGTATATTCATTTCAACAGTTACAATACATTCTGACATACAGGTGTATTTCTTTTCTGTCCAGCAGGACTCACTGCTGGTACATTTTTAACACAAGCAGTTTTACAAATACATTTTAACATAAGCACCTGTACAAATTGGTTTGATGTACAAATGATGTATAATTATTCACACAACTCCAACTAGCTATGCTGGCCTATGTTACACATCCACTGCCTTACTTCTCCTGGCATATCTGGTAATGTCTCACATCATCACAACTCTATTCAAACAAAACCTTGATAATTGGATGGGAAATTGTAAATTCATCCCTGGTTTGGCCCCCATGTCTCTGATAGAGGTTGATAGAAATTAAATTAATCCACAACTAATATATGCCTCCCACATAATCCTTAGCTATGTCCTTACTAACATAACCCAGCATATAAGTGTCCAAGGTACTCTGGGACAAAACTAGGTTGTGTTGCATGGCTAGGCTTATAAAGACCTTGGTGGTCATTAGCTTAGTATAAATCTGTGAACCTATAATAACTTTTGACAGAACGTACCTGTTTGCATTTATACTTTCAGATCTCACTTTTTCTTTGGTATATTGGTTTATTTCTTAAATATTGGTTTTATTCTTGTAATTGGGTGTTGTAGCATATCCTCCATTAAACTATGTTGGACAAAGTTCAGGGCTTTAAAATATGTATAGCATGCGGCCAAAAAATTCTGTTACAGGACCCGCACATTCTGTCTATACTGCCTAGAAGAAGCACATTTACAAGTGGAATGTGAGGATTGTGCCTCATTTTGTACCAGGGCCCTACAGGGATGTAGGAATAAGTTAATCTTGAAAGACCTTATACCTACTCAGCTGGGTACACTAACCAACTTTTCCTCTAATCCCCCTGATTCCCCAGCCTAGATGGCTGAAAAACAAAGAAAAAGAGAAACCAAAAGGAAATGACAAGGCTTCCGAAAAAAGACCAGAGTCCAGAAAATGGTCTCTGGTTCCATCAGCACCCTTGGGTCTGGCACCTAAAATCTCTAGACAAATTTTTCCTGGAGCTGATAAGTATAAGTCTTTAGCTCCATTCTCCCTTTCTGCAGGAGAGGTACTTGCTGAGACCACATTCATTGGCGTCATCCTCCGGGTCCATTCATTCTTTGAGGAGCCTGACTGGGGCAAACGTTGACAGGATGATGCAGAGATTCCTTTGGATGCAAGATCCAACTTGTGGATCTCAAGGTGCAATCCTATCTGGACACATATCTGGACACATCAAGAGTGGATCCAACCACCCCTGCATTAGTGTCTTCTATTCCAGTACTATAGTTGGATCCAAATACCATGGGCTAGAGCATCCCCAGAATACCCATGTCTCAGACAACAGTCCTTTTGACTTTGACTACATCTGTGTCCCTTACTATGTCAACTCTGAAAGTCCAATTTTGTCAGATCAGGATGGGTCTCTGAGCCGAAGCATTGGTGCTCAGAGAGGCGAGTCAACTCTGAATATTTTGTAGCCATCTTTGCTTCTTGGGTCTTTGGCACTAGATAGCATGGCTCTGCTGTCATATTCGTAACTGTGTTGGTTGGGACTGTGGTGGCTAGACCTGCCTTTGTTTTAGGTGGTAGGGAGATTTCTTCGGCCAAGATCTTTGCTTCAGTAATCAAGGCATTCAAAACCGTTCTTACTAGGCCAAGAGAAGAGGTACTTTCCTCACGCTCTGCTCTGTCCAAATCCCTTTTGGACACTGCGTCTAACTCTGCATATTCAGGTTGACAGGGACAGTCAGCTTCTTTCAGTCCCCGGGCTGCTCACCATGTGAGCTCCCAGTCTGATTTTGAACCGTCTCCAGAAGCACCAAAGAGACAGGTTCACAGAAGGTAGACGTGCAACAGGAAACATTTGGATTCCTCTTCAGAATTATTGACAGAAGACGGACTTTGATGAAGGGGAAGGTTTCCCAAGGTCCTCTCTGCAAGACATCATCTTTAGTGATATTTTAGAATTTATGAAGCAACAAGGGGGTTGGTCCCTCCACACACCTTTCCCCATAGGGTCTGTGTTGCTCAAGGCTTTTTGAGCTAGCTGTTCTACCTCTTGGGTAGTACCACCTGCTGATGCTTTGATAGACCTAATAGTACAGAGGGCTTAGAAGGATCCTGATACAGCAGAGCCCATACCTAAGAAACCTGATAAGGTTTTAGTTGCACCAAAAGATGAGTTCAGTGGAGCAAGGGTCCCCCAGTAGATGCCATGGTTATGGCGGTGGCCACTAGGAAAGAATGGTCTAAAGGAAGTACCTCTGTCTGTCCTCCAGCAGAGAGTCGAGTGTTGGACAGATTTGGGAAATGGACTTGTGTATCAGTGACTTTCATACTTGGAGCATTGAATTACCTTGCACATATAACTTGATTCCAGAGAGACTTGACTCAAAAACTCACCAAGTACGTATCGGCTAACTTAGCTTCAGACATCCAGAAAACAGTGGAGTCCCATTTGCCAACCTTACAGTCAATGTCCAACATATCCTTGCGTCGACTTTCCAGTGCAACTGATGGTACAGCTAGAGCAACATAGCTATCCATCAACACCAATTTATGTGATTATGTGGCTTTGCAGATGGCTTTAAGATGTATTTCCTTAACTCCCCTTTATAGGGTCGACACTATTTAGTCCAGAGTTTGAGACTCTCAACAGGAGAGAGTGAGTTGGTAAGACCATATTGGATATTGAGATTTGCTTCTCCACCCCGCCAAAGGACATTTTCCGGGAGTCAGAGATGGGGAAAGAAGATGTGATTCAGGAAATCTCAAGGGTTTCTCCAAGACCCTCCTGAGGCTGGGTGGGGGTAGTTTTAATGGATGTTACCCTAGGGACAGAGGCAGACCACAGAACCGGGGATTTCGCAGTCCTTTTCCTGAGAAATCCTTTCGTGCACCTTAAGGATTGCCTGACTGCCGCTCTCAGGATGCATCTGGGGGGATGCTTATCCCTGCATTCTCAAGCCTGGCAGGCCATCACACTAGATACTTGGGTGATGAGGATAATCACCAGAAAATACATTCTTCCCTTTGTTTCCCATCCGCAAAAGAAAAGAAAAGTAGGATTCCCTTAGTACCACCCACTCACATGGAATCTATAACAGCAAAGGTTTTAAAGCTTTTGGGAAAAAGAGTCATCTAGTAGGTTCCACCAGCCCAATAGGATCCAGAGTCTATTCAAGGTTCTTTTTAGTTTCAGAAAAGACAGGGGACCTCAGACAAATGTTGGACCCCAGTCAGTGTGTGAAAGAGAGAGAGTTCGAATAGTCACACTTCATTCCATCCTCCCTTTACTGAGGATCACTGGATGTGCTCAATAGATATCCAGGATGCCTATTTCCATATCAAGATAGCCAGGCAATCCAGGAGAGCCAAACATTTCCAATTCAGAGCATTGCCCTTTGGGCTCACCACAGCCCCTTGAGGTGACTAGCAAATGTATGGCAGTGTTGGCAGCATACCTCAGACTGATAGGATTCTTGCCATTCCCATTCTTAGATGATTGGCTCCTTATTGTCCCAACCAAGGGTGTTCTAACCCAGAAGCGGGATTTCTTGCTGCAACAACTTCTCAGTCTGGGGATCGCAGTGACCCAGTGAAAGAGCAAATTGATACTGTACACAGCAGATAGAGTTCATCAGATTCCACCGGAATGCAACTGGCCCAATAGCCAAACTTCTAGACTCCAGGAGTGTGTTTCTGTATCAGGTAGCTTTTCAGGTTCTCCATTACCCTTTGACACCCCCCCCCCCCAGCAAGATTCATTTTTTGACTGCTAGGGCTGATTACCTTAACAGTAACATTGGTTCCCCTACCCAGATACCATATAAGAGTTTTTCAGTGGACCTGTTCTTTACAGTGGTCCCAGTTTTTGCATCCTCTCCACACTTGGATTCGTCTGACTCCCATTTGCAGATCTCACATCAGATGGTGGTTGACCTCGACAGTTCTCTGGAAGGTCAGCTCTTTTCCTCCCACATCCCCCCACTGTCATAGTAACGGCAGGTGCTTCCCTCCTGGAGTGGGGGGCATTTTGAAGAGAAAACTATCCAAGGTTGTTGTTCGCACATGAAAACCATTCAGTACATCAGTGTCATGGAGATGAGAGCAGCATTGCAGGCTTTCCAGGAATCTGTCCCAAGGGTGTGTTCCCCATCTAGATGGACAACATGGTAGTAGTCTGATACATCAAAAAACAAAATAGAACACATTCAAATCCTTTATGCTGGGTGGCAATCAGATTCTGGCAATGGGCAGTGTCTTCCTGTCACTTATTCATAGAAACACATATCCTGGGGATTTCCAGTGTATTGGCAGACAAATAGACCAGATCCATCCTTCTGCCCTATGAATGATCCCTGAGTCAACCAGTGGCTAATCAAATCTTCAGTCAGTGGGGGTGAACTGTGCTGCAGTCTTTTTTGCTTCGTACCTAAACAAGTTCAGCAGTTGCCTTGTCCTAATTCCCTCCACAGGGTCAGTAACCATGAAACATTTTAGTCTACAGCTGGCCCCTGCATCTCCTGCTTTCCCTCTTTTTCTCAAATAACAAAGTTTATTCAGAAAGTAAGAAAGTAAGGCCAAGGTGATCTTCATTGCTTCCTTTTGGCCCTGGCAACTATGGTTCCTCTTCCTATGGCCTCATCTAGTTTGCCCTCTATCATGCTACTAGCTATAAAACCTCTTTTTAAATGCACTGTGGCTGCAAGTTCAAAGTATCTATCTTGGAAGACCATCTTCCTGGTGGCTATCACTTCATAAGAAGGATTACTGAATTGTGAAAACTTTCTTGCAAACCCCTTTACTTGAACTTCAGTAAGGATAGGGTTTCTTTAGGAACAAACCACATGTTCATTTAAAAAGTGACATCCAAAATTAACCTTAATCAAACCATTAATTTACCAGTTTTCTTAAAACTTTCTAGCAAAGGAGATTTATCTGCACAGGACTAAAGATATTAGGGAATTTGATCAACTGCTTGTATCTTTCTCTAGAGCCAAGTTAGGCCAGTGTGTTTCTAAATTCACTGTCATGGTGCCTTTCAGATTGTATAGCTTTTGTGTATGAAAACGTGGGTCTTTCTTTAACCAAGAAACCAAGAGCTCATTCAACAAGATCTGTTGCTACTTCTAGTGCCTTTATGCGGAGAGTTCCTATTGACGAAATTTGTGTTCCAGCAGTTTGGTCCATGGTCCACACATTCATATCCCATTGCAAACTGGATTGACAGGCAAGATCTCTTACATCTTTTGGCTGAATCATTTTCAGGAATATCCTTCCTTGGTACCTCTAAGAAATGTTTTGTATTCAGGGAATCTGTCCCAAAAGTTGAATTGGACAAAAAACACACCAGATACACAAGTTATGTACTCACTATGACAATAGATCCATGTAGTCTTGTTTTAGTCCATTTCAGCATTCCTCCCTACTTCCCCCTTCCAAGTTTCCCACCTAGTGCTCCTCTTTGATTGAATGGATTTAACCATGAGTCTTGCCATTATAGAGTCCACCTCAGCTGGTTGCAATTTCTCTGGGTCATATCCCAGTATAGATTATCAGGTATTTCCTTTAATGGGTAATGAGGGTTTGTTATTGATAAGTAGACAAACTCGATCTGAGGTATTTTGTTGGAAGAGAGGGAATTATGGGTAAGGGATAAGTTTGGGCCCTGGATCCATAGTTTCTTAAATGTAACTAGGTTTGATCTCGTCAGATCTGAAAATCCAAAAGTTGAAGCAAACAAAAAAAAGACAGCGATCTATTATGGTGAGTGCACAACTTTCGATCTGATGTCATTTTCATTCATTCCTCAACTGATGGGTCTCACTTCTGACTCTGATCCAACTCTGCTACTTCTACCAGATTTTTACATTCAAACTCTCAAGCTCCTCCCTTTACCCATAATGCCCACCAACCTAACATACCCCAGAATTCATTTGCCTCCATTTAGCTACAGATGCTGATCCTCTCATTCTCGAATTTTTTTTTTTTTTTTTTGGGGGTGGGGTGGGGTGTTTTCCTAGTTTTGAGTTTCACTAAAGTTTCTGATTTTTTTATTGATTTCTTTCACCTACCTCCCTTGATTATCTTTTTGTTTTACTATGAGTTTTTCTGAGCTATTACCAGTTTCTTAGTTGTTGTATCTTTCGGCTTTTCCCAGATGTTCATCGTGCATACAGTTGCAGTCATAACAGATGGGTTCTCCTGCCATCAGGTGGGTCCTCGGTCGGCCGAATTCCAAAGTCTAGGTCCGGCGTCGGTTGTCGTCGCTTCTTCCCTGACGTCAGTGTGCCAGGGGTATAAAAGAACCAGCCGACGCCATTTTCTTCAGTCTTTCTTGCCGCGCGGTGCCCGAAGCAGAAGCAGTTCGCAAGTGCCGGTCGGCCAGCTCCTGAAATTATGAAAATTTTGCAACCGAAGTCTTCTAGAAAGCTAAGTACCCCGTTGGGGAAACTTTTCTTGCCTCAGACCGATGTCAGACAAAGTTAATAATCTATTTCTTGTGGGAAGCAAGTACCGCATAAGGATTTTCATTCCCTCTGCATTCCTTGCTTAGGCCCAGACCACGACGTCTCGGTCTGTCGTTTTTGTGCTACTTTCAACAAATGCACCATTAAGCGTTGGGCGGAGTTCGCCCAGCACTATTTTGGCAGAAAATTTAACTATATTATGTCGTCGAATACTCCGACTCCAGTTTTGTCTAAAAAACGCAAAGATAAGGACCGACACACGAGGTCCGCGGCCTCTACCGACACCACGCCAAAGCCGACTACAGGTGGTCCGGTTCTCAGCGAGGCGCCTACGCAGCCCCTGCCTACCGACGACACTAGATTGGCGGTGTCTTCTGTGCCCGAGTTCGCAGGCTCCTCGGCCCACACCCCGACTACAGATACCGAAGCCACTCTTGGTGGTGAATCTCAAAATGTAGACAGGTCTGCCTCCTCTGAAGGTGTCTTCAGATCTTCATCTTCTTTTTCTATCAAGGCTTTCACTAAGTCTAAAGCAGCCATGCATTCTAAGAAACAAACTCCGCAGGGCCCTTCTCCAGGCCCCATGCCTAAAAAACAGATGCTTAAAATGGCAGAGGATTTGATTACTCTTATCAGGGGTTCTCAACCCCCCCCCCCGGACAAAAGGCCCAGAGTGGAGGAAGAATCCCCCTCCTCTGACCAGGCTTCCATTATTTCAGATCACTCTGATGAACAGGAACATTCTAACTCCCCTTTTGAAGATTCTGATGCTGAGGAGTCCATTCCCTCTGTCCCCCCCCAGAGGATTTCTCATTTGGGGAAATCTTGCATACCTTAAGGGAACACTTCCACTGGGAAGGCCAAGAGTACTCGGATTCCAAGAAAAGGCTTAGGGATTTTCTCTTGCTACCCCAGCACAGGCCTCTGGCTATACCTCCTGTCTCAGACATACTAGATGATGTGTACTTGGAGGCCTGCCTTAACCCGGATTCTTTACCTCCAGCCCCAGTCAAGCCTGGCAGGTACTACCGGGTTCCTGACTCACACCAATTTTTATACAAAAGCCATGCAGCTGACCCAGAAACTATCTCATAGGGCCCCAAGGGAATTAAGGCCTTCACTGGTAAAAACCCATTACCTTCCGAGAGAGATTTCAGATCCTTAGAAAGGTGGGGAAAAAAGGTATACACCTCGGCCACCTTAACCATGAGGG
The DNA here is from genome assembly GCF_019279795.1 of Protopterus annectens. NCBI lineage: Eukaryota > Metazoa > Chordata > Ceratodontiformes > Protopteridae > Protopterus > Protopterus annectens. The sequence continues at coordinate 862,612,548 of NC_056747.1, read as the reverse complement.
CATTAAACTGCCAGTTCCATATGCTAAAGTACCAACAGTTTCTGTTATCACAGTTGAGAAGTAAAATATCACAACCTGAACAACCAGACTTGAAGGAGTTGCAGGATTTGATGCATAGTGCAGAACAAGTAGGTAAACATACCTTGCAATGTGGTTTTGATGCTCTAGAGGCCTCATGTAGAGCTGCTGTAACAGGATCAGTCATACGTAGACATGCCTGGCTCAAGGAGCAAACCTTACCAGATCATGTAAAAGCTAAATTACTAGATGCCCCTCTACAAAATGATGTATTATTTGGTGTTAAAGCTGAGGAGGTATTAAAGAAAATGGAGGAAAAGGCTAAATCAAAGAAAATGGAGGAAAAGGCTAAATCAATGCAAACAGTGAAGGATTTTCTACAGGTACAACCTCCACGTTTCAGTAGAAATTGGCCTTCCAAAAATTGGTCCTTTCCAGCCACGGACAGACCCCAAAGAGGTAGATACAGGCGCCCGAGGGGCAGAGGGCAATCTCAAGGATCGTTTAGAGGCAGACAATGGCAAGCTCCTACACAAAGAGGTGGTGAGGATAGTTCGCAGCCATTCAGAAAGCAAGCCCAATGACTTTCCCCTTTGCATGCCAAACAAGGCTCAAATGGCAGCACCCTTAGGCGGGAAACTGGCATTATTTTCAAAAAATTGGCATATTGTCACAAAAGACAAATGGATCCTGGACATTATAAACAGGGGCTACAGATTCCATTTTTACACCCTTCCAAAAATGGGAGGCATACCAAACCTGCCACACAATCAAAGGGCAGAGGCACAAAGACAAATTTCAGATCTCATGGACATGAAAGCTATTCAAGAGGTACCTACTCACGAACAAGGTCAAGGTTTTTATTCCGGACTATTCCTGGTACCAAGGAAGGGAAAAGATCGGAGACCTATTTTGTACCTATCCATCCTAAACACATTTTTACTCGTACCAAAATTCAGGATGCTCACATTACAGCAGCTTCTTCCCATGCTGGGCAAGGAGTCTTGGCTGGTAACATTGGACCTCAAGGAGGCATACCTGCATGTCCCAATCAGACAAAATTGCAGAAGATACCTCAGATTTCTTGCAGGTTCAACCCATTATCAATTCTCTGCATTGCCCTTTGGCTTATCTACTGCGCCCAGAGTATTCACGAAATGCCTGGCATCAGTAATTGCCTACTGCAGACTTCAAGGGATACAAATATACCCATATTTGGACGACTGCCTGATCCAAGCGGACAGCAAGCACATACTTCTGAAACGTCTGGCTTTGTAATAATGTTGTTGAATTCTCTGAGATACACAGTCAACAAAAAGAAATCAAGGCTAATACCCTCTCAGAAAATAATTTTCCTGGGTGCCAACTTGGACACAAACACCCAGATGGCCTACCTCACACCAGAGAAGCAGGGGCAACTAACTCAATACTTCAGAACACTAGCAAATTTCACCAGGCTGACTGCAAGGAAAATCCTGCAGGCTCTGGGATTCATGGCATCTTGCATCCTACTAATCCCATGTGCAAAGCTGCATATGAGGAAACTTCAATGGTACCTGAAAAACCTATGGTCTCAACACAGCCACAGTTTGGAAACAATGATACCACTAATTCCATGTCTTCAAAAGGATTTTCTGTGGTGGGCTCAAGCATGCCAAACAAACACAGGTCTCCCATTCTGCAAGCCTCAAGCAAATCAAGTCATCAAAACAGACGCCTCGGACTACGCCTGTGGGGCGCACATGACAGATCGGTGCATTCAGGGCAAATGGTCCCAAAAAGAAAAGCACTTTCACATCAATCAAAAGGAAATGCTAGCAGTAATAAATGCTATTATAGCTTTCAAAGACCTTCTGCATCCAGGTCAACTATTGATAAGGACAGACAACACCACAGTAATGTGGTACATAAACAAACAAGGAGGAACCCATTCATACCCACTATGCAGGCTGACCATGTCACTTTGGAACATGGCTCTGGAATTACAAAGCGAACTTCAAGCACAGTACTTGCCAGGCAAGGAAAACACGCTGGCAGACAACCTAAGCAGAAATATGACAGATCCACATGAATGGAAGTTGCATCCTCAAGTTTTTACAGAGATAATTCAAGCATGGGGCAGGCCAGACATAGATCTCTTTGCCTCCCACAAAAATCCCCAATTGACAAAATTCTGCTCAAGGACTTTTCATCCACAGGCCTGGAGAGAGGACACTCGTTGGACAACAATGACAGTTTATGCCTTTCCACCTCTTCCTCTGCTGCCCAAAGTTCTATTAAAAACCAGAGCAGACAGACCAAAGATGATTCTCATTGTTCCAGACTGGCCAAGACAGCACTGGTACCCACTCCTGAGGAGCCTGACGCATTCCCCTCCATGGACCGTACCTCTAATGCCTCTTCTTCTGACTCAGCACAGCTTCAAAACTCTTCACAGTCAGCTGAAAACACTCAATTTAGCCGCATGGAAGATTCCTTAACATCACAACACACCCTACTCTCCAAGGAGGTGCAGGATGTCATTTTGGAGGCCAGAAGGCCGTCTACTAGAAAAGCTTACTCCGCAAAATGGAAACGGTTTTGTGCCTGGAATGAGAAAAAGGGCCAGAATCCTGGAAAACTGAATTTACCTCAAATGTTACAGTATCTAGCTGAGCTGCTAAGCAGTGGACTTTCATTCTCCTCTATCAAAATCCATGCCTCAGCCATTTCTGCAGAATACAACACTGATCCACCTTTATTCTCTCACCCCCTCTTAAGACAGTTCCTCAGAGGGGCTAAGAATATAAAACCCCCAAGGAAACAACCAATACCTGCTTGAGATCTCAATTTCATTCTAGAAAAGCTGACCTTGCCTCCTTTTGAGCCAGCTGCCTCAACAGATTTGCAATATTTGTCCTGGAAAACAGCTTTCCTTCTGGCTATCACCTCAGCTCGTAGGGTATCGGAACTACAAGCCTCATGGCTGTCCAGCCTTTTATCATCTTCCATCAGGACAGAGTTTCCTTACGAACCAACCCGTCCTTTATGCCAAAGGTGGTATCCAGGGTAGCTATACACTTACCTACCTTCTACCCTAATCCTCAAAACAAAGGGGAGAGACTACTACATTCCTTGGACATCCACAGACAGCTGCGTTATTATTTGGACAGAACAAAGCCTTTCAGAAAATCAGAACAGCTCTTTGTGTCCTATGCTATAGGAGCTCAAGGGAAGCCAATTTCCAAACAGACAATCTCAAAATGGATAGCCCACTGCATACCCTTTTGTTATTCTTTTCATGGTAAAACTGTACCTGCAGGCATCAGATCTCACTCCACAATGGGCCGCAGCTACCTCTGCAGCTTTCCTCAGAGGAGTTCCTACCAAAGATATCTTGGAAGCAGCCACTTGGAGTTCTGTGCATACCTTCTCCAAGCACTACCACCTGCCATTATACTCCAAAACTAGAGCAGGCTTTGCCACTGCAGTCTTGCAGGGCATTCTGGCTCCTCCTAGTTCCACCTAGTGCCTACCACCCCTTTCATAGCTTTGGGATTCTACCCATCTGTTATGACTGCAGCTGTATGCACGATGAACTTAGTACAGTTTTGTACCTACCATAAATGTAGATGTTCGAGTGCTTATACAGCTGCAGTCCAGGTTTCCCTCCCTCCTTCCCCTCTTGGGACAGGCCTATTGTCTAACACCTCCGCATACAACCTGATTGGGGTATTCTTTTATGGTGTATTTGCTTGCAACTACTGTATCTTGATTATTTTGCATTGCTTTATTGCACAAATTTATGTATTGCCCTCCTTCTGGGGGCACCTGACATCTGGGGCAAGAAAAACTGAAGAAAATGGCGTTGGCTGGTTCTTTTATACCCCTGGCGCACTGACGTCAGGGAAGAAGCGACGACAACCGACGCCGGACCTAGACTTTGGAATTCGGCCGACCGAGGACCCGCCTGACGGCAGGAGAACCCATCTGTTAGGACTGCAGCTGTATAAGTACTCGAACATCTACATTTATGTTATGTACAAAACTGTACTTTAGGGGTCGTCACAGCGGAACTCCGGTCCGCTAATGATTGGCAGTAGATTTTTACGTGCCGAGTTGCCAGCTCTGACGCACAACCTTCAACGAAGGTACTCCCATTCACGCATATCTCCACACAGAAGACGCTTTAGCTGAGAATCGAACAGGACAACCTCTTACTGTGAGGTGACAACGCTACCGCAGCACCACCACCGCAGAACGTCTCCTTATTACCATTGTTGGTAAGTTGCTATCTAAAAAATTTTTTTTTTCTCTACTTTTTGGAGTATTTCTTATCTACCATTGTTGGTAGTTATATTTTTCTATCCTTTTCTATCCTATATAAACAAAAAAAAAAGTGAAGTAGTTTTTGTAGTTTTGTAGTACTTTAGGCCACTGTGGCAGATAAACCTACTGACTTTAAAAATTGTGTCACCTGTGGGCATAGAATACCAAACTTGGATGCCCACAGGGAATGTGTATATTGTTTGGGAGTCTTGCATTTAGATGTGGATTGCTCCATCTGCTCTAGTTTCAACTCTAGGGCTCTCTCAGACAGGAGGAACAAGCTAGTCTTGAAGGTTCTTCTCCCTTCCACTTCTGCTGCTACTTCAACTGCGGCTCAACCTCCCCCCCCCCCCAAAGAAAACTGTCAAGGGAAAGCCTGACACAGTTCCCAAAGATAAGGAATCTTATAAGAGGTCACTAGATCCCAAATCTTCTTCACCTCCTGTTAAAATGTCAAGAAAATCCCAGCCAACCACCTTGGATCAGTCTACTTCAAATTCAAAATTACCATGGATCCGATCACTTCTTCCCCTCCTGGATCTGGTGACATTTGGGCTCCCTTCACCCTTCTTGGAGAAATTCTCCCATAGACACTAAAGACCTTCACCTCTTATGATGAGGAAATTCCTCAGAGCTCATATTCAGATGAAGTTATTGGCTCTGTTTCCCATTGAATCCATGAGCTGACCTGTGACTACTATTCCCCTTTGGTCTCTGGTTCTGCAATCTGACCTACTGTTTCTGCCCTCTCAGATTAAAGACCCCTGGGGGTGTCCCCATTGGATCTGAAGCCAGTCTGTTCTTTGACTCTGGTTACTTCATGAGTCCAGCTCTGAGCATTTCGGAGTCAGAGGATTCTTAGTGCCAAAGCATCAGCACCAGGTCCAGAAGACTAGAGTCGAGACTGCTATCAGAGCCATTCCTGCCCTTTGAGACTTTACAGTTGGACATCTTGGGTCTATATCCTTCCTCAGGCAGAGTGCTTCTGGAGTTGCAGGAGCTGATGATTCGGGAAATATCGGCTCCTTTGCTGTCAACTTTGGTTCCCCCAGGCACTCTGCCTTCAAGGTTGTGGAGAAGCTTTCTCTTCACCTAGAGAGAGGCCATCCCTACCCCCCTCGAATCAGACCACTTTGCCTCATTCGGTTATTTGCTTTGAGCCTCATTCTTCCATTCCATTGGGACAGCCAGCCCAGCCAAGTGTCCGGTCAGTCCCTCAGGACTCCATCTCTTCTGATACCACTCCAGACCATCCTGCTGATGAGGTCCCTCAGAAGAGAACATATAAGAGGAGACACCTAGATTCTCCTCAGGAATATGTCATGGAGGACACTGATTTCGATGAAGGGGAAGGGTCCCCCAATCTCCACCTGAAGACTTCTCATTTTGAGACATTCTGGAGCTCTTAAAACAGAAAGGTAGTTGATCTTCCAATGCCCCTTCCCAAGAGGAATCTGTGTTCTTGGAGGCTTTTGGGTCTGGTCTGGCTATTTCTTGGGTGACTCCCCCAAGCAATAAACTTGTAGATCTCATTTCCCACCATTCGTGGAAGGAACCAGTTATTGTGGAGCCTATCTCTAAATGTCCTGACAAAATTTTAGCTCTCCCAAGGACAGGACTTACTGGAGCAAGGGGGTTTCAGTTGATGGCATGGTTGTGGCAGTGGACAACAAAAAAGAGCTTGCAGAGCAGAGCTGTTCCATCCATCCCCCTAGCAAAGGAACCCAGGGCCTTGGACAGATTCAGTAAGTGTGCATGTGCTTCAGTGACCTTTGCTCTGTGGTTGTTGAATTAACTGGCATATTTTACAAGAATAAAAAGAGATTTGACTAAAGAACTCTTCAGATCTCTTTCTTGGGTCTATGTCTACCAAGAATCAAAATAGTCTCCTTGCAAATAGCCACCATTCAGTCAATATCTAATGTGTCTGTGAGACTGATCTCACATGCAGTGGGAAGATACCTCTTGGGCAGCAGGTTCAGGCATAGCCATTAGGAGATATGCTTTGATTATATCTATGTGACTTTGCAGAGTCCTTTAAGTCATCATTCATCATTGCCCCCTTTGATGGATCATCTTTATTTGGCCCTAGAGTAAAGGACACATTTTCCAGATGTGAACAGGAAGGAAATACCCTGTCTGCCAAAAGTACATGTTTTTCTACCATCTCAAAGACCTTTTTCCCTAGAATCAGTGAAGAGATAGAAAGATGTGGTTCTGTAAATTCCATGGTCCTTTTCAAGACTCATGAGGAGATAGTTCCCCTGGGCCAGAGGGGGGAACTCAAACTGAAGATGCTGCCCCCCATTGCAGAGGTGGCTTGCAAAAAGCAGGGTTTCCCAGTCTCCTTCACAGACTTCTTAGCAGACAAATCAGAAACAACAAACAAATAGTCTGAAAAGACTAAAAAATTAAAAAAACAACAAGGATTCCACACCGATGAATTTAATATTAAAACCAGTCTTAGCGCCTCGGCCACAACAGCCTTCAATGAGTACCATTGAAGGCTGTTGTGGCCGAGGCGCTAAGACTGGTTTTAATATTAAATTCATCGGTGTGGAATCCTTGTTGTTTTTTTCCTTCACAGACAAACCCTGTCAGCATGCCTGAAATGGGGCCTGACTGCTCCCCTCTGGAGGCAGTCGGGTGTGGTGGGGGCGCATTTGTCTCTGCACCAAAGAGCCTGCCAGTCCATAACAAAAGATTCCTGGGTGCAAGTAATTATATCCAGTGAATATATCATACCTTTCTCCCAAATTCCACCCACAAGAATGAAAAGAATCCCAGATGTTCCACCCAGTCAGAGAGAAGCAGCAGCATGAGAAATAGAAAAGCTGCTAGGAAAGAGTAATCCAGGAGATCTTCCCAGACCAGAATATATTCGGGGCCTAATTTAGTGTCAGAGAGGACTTAAGACCCATCATGAATCTCAGTAAACTGAACCAATTCATGCAATATGCAAGGCACTGGATGGTCACAGTTCACTCCATTCTGCCTTTATTGCAAAAGGAAGATTGGCTGTGCTTGATAGATCTTCATGATGCGTGCTACTACATCAAAATGAGCAGGTGCTGCACAAGAGATCTGCACTTCTGGCTATGAGCCAGTCATTACCAGTTCAGAACACTGCCCTCTGGTCTCACCACAGGCCCCAGGGTGTTCATCAAATGCATGGCAGTTGTAGCAGCTCACTTAAGACTGCTGGGATTCCGAGTATTTCCATTTGTAGACAACTGCCTTCTAACTGCCCCAACCAGACATCTACTCCTGCAGGCATGGGACTACTTGCTCTACTTGTGCATCCATTTAGGCATCACTGTTATTTATAACAAATTCAAGTGAAAATGACCTGCAGGTATGGTAGCTGCACGGCTCCAAAAGTCCTCAGTGCAATTCAAAAAAGCAAGAGCCAGCAAAACAGTGACAATAAGGTTCATTATAAATACAATATGGAGAGCAAACAGACCGGTTTCAGCTAAATAGCTATTAAGCCTTCATCAGTGTATCACACCTATACAGAAACTGGAGTTCATAGTTGCCCATCTGGACACACTCAGCCTCCAGGTTGAATCCAGACACTTGGATCCCAGTTCTGGAAAATAATGCAATATTTTTCTCTTCCAGCACAACTTAATTTTACAAGCATTGGAATCCATGGCAGCTGCTGTCTCTCTTGTTTCTCTAGTCAGATTTCACATGCAAATTTTGCAGTGGATGGTATGAGTTCAGTGGTCTATTCTTCAACATCCTTTAACTGCTACTGTCAAGATAACGCAAGTGTGCAAAATATACCTTCTTTAGTGGATTCATTGTAGTGCACTCTCTGAAGGCCATCAATTTGTTCTTTCCCTTGCCTGCAGCACAGTGACCACGGATGTCTGTCAACTGGGGTGGGGGCATTATGTGGGAAGGACAGTTTGATACATGGTCCCACGTAGAGGCCAAGATGCATGTTAATGTTCTGGAAATGAGAACAGTCTTTCTAGCACTGCAGGCCTTACAAGACTTTCTCCCCTCTGGGACGGTTGCTATTCAGACAGACAATATGTCCATGGTCTGGTACATCAACCAACCGGGAGGAACCAAGTCTTACCTGCTTTGTTCAGAAGCAGTGAGAGCATGGCAATGAGTGTTCTCTTCTGGTCACTTTTTAGTAGCAATGCACATACTGGGGAAAGCCAGTGTAATTGTGGACAAACTACACAGGTCAATTCTGATGCCTCATGAGTGGTCTCTCAATGCCTCAGTAGCGGAGAGAATTTTCCATCGATGGGACCTGCCATGCCATGACCTGTTCGGATCTCCTCTCAACAACAAGTGCATCAGGTTCTTTGCCCTGATCCCTCGAATAGGGGAGTTGCTGAGAGATGCTCTACTCCATGATTGGCCTTCTTTACACTTACCCACTCTTACCTTTCATTCCCAAATTTCTACAGAAAGCATTCTGGTTGCAGAGCACAGTTATCCTCATTGCCCCCTTTTGGCCTCATCAGATTTGGTTCCTCTTCCTCTGGTTACACCTTCTACATCTGGCCTGGATACTGGATCCTACTCCAGACCTCCTGTCTCACCTGACCGGTATGACTCATCCAGACGTAGTAGGTCTCAAACTGACCACATGGTTTGTCCAGTTCCACTAATTGCTAGACAGCCCAGGTTCTCCTTCATGGTCTGTCATATGTTTGGTTTCTCAAAAAGCTTCTACTAGAAAGATCTGCAAAAATAAATGGAAGATGTTTGTATTTTGGGCCCTTAACAGGGATCTGGACCCTCTTTCTGCCCCTGTACTGACTATACTTAATTTTTTAGCTGCTGTTTTCAATTAAGGGGCTAGCTTTTCTATTATTAAGGTCCAGTTATCTGCCATTTCAAATTTCCACCTCAGAGAAAATAATTCTATCTTAGCTTCTAAAATATGTAAGGTGTTTCTCAAAGGAGCTTTTTTACTTAGACCTCCACTAAAGGATCCCACTCCTACTTTGGATTTAACTATTGTGTTTCAAGTTCTGACCCAAGCTCCCTTTGAAGCTTCAACCAGGTCAGATCTAAAATTTTTGTCATGGAAAACCATTTTTCTGGTTGCTGTCACATCAGCTGGAAGAATATCTGAACACAAGGCTCTATCTTGCAAATCTCCTTGCTTGGTTTTCCACAACGATAGGGTATCCTTGTGCACCAAAACATCTTTTTTGCCTAAGGTCATTAACCTCCCAGTTTTCTTCCCAAACTTTTCAAACAAAGAAGAGTGCATGCTTTATTTATTGGATGTGCATAGACAACTTTGCTTTTCTCTCCACAGAACCAAGGATTTCTGGAAAACTGACCAGCTGTTTATCTCTTTCTCTCCTAATAGATTGGGCAGGCCAGTTTCTAAAGTTACATTATCCAAATGGTTAACCTATTGTCTCTCCTTTGTGTATAATAAAAGAGGATTATCCTTGTCTAAGCCTCCTAGAGCTCATTCCACAAGGTCAGCTTTTTGGTCAAGAGCTTCCATAGATGACATTTGTGTTGCTACTACTTTGACTAATGCTCACACCTTTATTGCTCATTACAAATTAGATTTGGTTTCCAGGAACAGAGCTGCCTTTGGCTCTGCAGTACTCCAGAATATCCTTCTGTGATGGACACCCAAGATTCAACTAGCTGGGGACCCTGTCACATCAGTTGAGGTATGAATGAAAATGACAATATCAGATTAAAAAGTTATGTACTCTTCATAACATTCCATGTGTGTTGTCCATTTTCATTCTTCCTCAACTTCCTGCCCACCTGCCCCTTTCCCTTTGAAAGACCTAAGAGTATTTCTTTGGGGACTGCTGTTCTTATGTGAGCTCCATCTCTTTTTCTTATCCTGTACTTTATTTCCTTTAAGGTGTTGTCTTTTTATCTCTAAAGGCAGAAAGCTTGATCTGAGGTATGTTAGATTGGCAGGGCATTATGGGTAAGGGGAGGGACTTGAGAGTTTGGATATGAAGATCTGGTAGAAGTGGCTGAGTTGATCCAGGCTGACTCAGAGACCAATCAGTTGAGGAAGAATGAAAATGGACAGCATAGATGGAACGTTATAGTGAGTACAATAACTTTTTATATTTGGGCTTCCACTGTTTGTCAGGGAGATTTTTTACTGTGTGGATGCCTGTTAACAAACTGAAAGTCTGTTTTACAAAAAAATTCTACATTTGTTGTAGGCTGTGTTTGTTAGGGCATGATACTGTGCTTCTGGGAACTGTCGGTGGTTTTCTTATCTCAGAACCACTTTTTAGCTGTGTTTGTTTATGACTTTCTCAGGTTCCACTGTCTGTCTTCAGTGCTTCTTCCCCAGCTGAATCCACGAAGAAGCTGTTCCTTTCCCTGTGTGCAAGAAGAAGAAAGTTGTCAGGAAGTCTTTTGGTGTCAGGCTGGTTAGGATTGTGCATCAACCGCTGGCAGGTAACTGTGCTGTGGCTGGTGTTGGCTTCTCAGACCACTCATCTTTTATCCTGGTCCCTGTGGTGTTGCACTTACTGCCACTAATGACTGAAAGTTAAATATAATCCTTTGCAGCAATAGTGGTGCCCTCCCTGGTCAAGGGAGAACCACTCTGTCCCAGGGAAGAGGCAGGTGAAAGCCTTTCACATACCTGGTATGGGGAGTTTGAGCCCTGGGTTTGTATGCCTGATAGGGGGACCATTTTTTTCGCCAGAGAATTTATTGTGGAAAAGAATAAAAAAAGAAGTACTTGACTTCTTCTGGTTGTATTTCTATGGAAAGGCAAGATTTACTGGGTTCTGCATGGAAAATTATTCCTGCCTTTACTTTGTCTATTCCCTCTTTAGGAAAGAAAATAGTCTCTCCTCACTTTCAGATTCTGATCTTCAGGCAGGGATTAGAGGAAGAATGTTTTGTTCAGGATCTTCGCACCCTGAAGATTCTGGTTCTAAGGAAAGTGTTTCAGATTTCCCTGCAGATGATTTTTCTGACACTTCCAAAAATTTAACAGGTTTTTAAGTGGGAACAGAATGAAAATCCCATTGCCTAACAAATGTACTATGATTTGTTACAGTTGAATGTTCTTAAATCTTATAACTGCTTCTCCTGTATTTATCTGATTTATAGAATGTTTTCTCACAGCTGGTTGTTTACGTGACAGTCTCCTTCCCATAGAAAGCCTGATAGGGTTTTGCAGGGTACCTCAGACTCCTGTTTACCTGTTTTCTAACTTTAAAGTGTACAACTGCATCAATTTCCCTTTCTAAAACTGCTTTTGCTGGGCAAATTGCTAGTGCTAATTGCATCCCCCCTGACAAGGGTGGAAAAGCTTTTGTTATATTTGGAAGGAATATTTTTTTTCCTTCTGCTGTAACTTTCAGGATCCTTAACTGACAGGCTCACATTAGTTGTTGCTTCTATTTTTTGAGAATTTATAAAAAGTTAGCTATTAACCTTCCCTATTCAGAGCTGAATAACTGAATAATTCCTTACTTTCTGCTTGTCATTTAATTAAACATGCTTTATAATGTTGTCATGGCACTGCTGATAGTGCTTCTGTATCTGTCACAAGATTTGCTTGGCTTCATTCTCAAAATCTTCCTGAAGATGTTAGCATTTAAATTTTAAATTCTACCCTGGAAAAGAAAGTTATTTTTGGCCCTTCTGCAGCTGAGATGCCTAAAATGTTTGAGAGGGCAATGTTGATTAAAGGGGTGGGCCCAACTCTTTCAACATTCCTTTGGTAAGGCAAACAAAAATGTTAAATGTTCATCATATTTATCACTGCTGCAGTAGCCTTAGCTATATGGAGTTTGTTGTATCAAGATTATAACAACTGAACAGCTTACAAAGATTCAAAGCACCTCCCATGCACCCAAACTGTCAGGCAGCTCAAGCTAAGTTGACTAAAACACGTGTTTGGGTGGCAAGTCCTTCAGAGTTTACTGCCACTGAAGCGTGTGCTCCTTTGAGGCTTTCGAGGATCGATAGTCAGCTTGTGCTGTTCCTTTGTTGGTTAGATAAGTTCCCTACAAGGAAAAACATTCCATTTTCTAAAGATTGCTGCTGTTTTATCACTTTCCTCTTCAGGAAAGTTATTTTAAGCTAGGAGTTTTATCTTTTAATGGACTGTCACGCGACCATCTCATACTCATGGGAGTGCTGTTTTTCCTATTAAGTTCAAAAGTTGTGTAAAGTAACTGAAAATCATTTTTTCTATAGAGGTATTGTGTTTAGTTTACTTTTGTTGGGCTGTTAAAGCGTTTGAAAGTACTTTTTACTGTGCTTTTCTGTCAAAAAAGTGACTTTCAACGACTTATACTTTTTACCTGTTATTTGCTGCTTGTCTTACCATGGAAAAGATGCACCATTTTCTGCTTGACCGTGGAACAAACTATTGGTCCCAAGGTCCATCTTTCTTCCAGCTGCAGAAAGAAAAAGTTAAGCAAACAGCTTTTGCCACCACAGCAGGCTAGCAATTTGCCTCAGTAGTAGGTGAGTGATTCTACTGTCGCCATTTGTTGTTCTTCAGACCAGTCACCTTTTACCCCAGATGCCTAAGGTGTAGCACTTACAGTCACTATGGACCATGGGCTAGCCACATTCTGTGCAGCTGTTGGGGTCCTGTCAGTGGGCAAGGAAGAGACGCTCTTGTCAAGTCCTGGGAGAGGAACAGGGAAGGCTTCCCTCATGTCAAAATGCAGTGTCCTCCTTTGTGGAAGCTGCTGATGTCATTAGTAACCCGGTCCCATTTTTCTTGTCAAAAATAAACAGCAAGCTAAATATGCATCTTCACCACTTCAAATTTCTTTGGACAGGAGTAGTTTACTGGGTCTGGCTCATGGTTTAATTTGGGCTGTTGATTCTTATTGTAAAGTAGTTTCTGGTAAAATACAGGGATTCCTCTCTTCCAGAAGAGATTCAAAATTCGAAATCTGAACAGGAAGATGTAGGGACAGATAAAGGATTTCTTCCTCAGATTTCTGATTCAGACTCAGTGGAGAGCTGGAGTTTCTGATTCCTCCTGTGTGTTTTTTTTTCTCTGGGACTGTCTGTAGAACATGCCATTGTTTTTACTGGGAGAACACTGAGGATGTTCTTCATCTCACATTGCTGCAGTCCTTACATATGGGTAGTCCGCTGTCCTCGGTCGGCCCGAATACCAAAGTATTAGGCTGACGTCGGTCATGGGCGCCTAGATCTGACATCAGAGCGTCAGGGTATAAAAGCGCATGACCGACGTCATATCCTCAGTCTTTTTTGCCGCATGGTCCGATGCAGAAGCAGAAGCGGCGTTCTGAAATTTTCGTATTCTGAGTTTCAGACCGAAACCAAGTTGGGCTAAGTACCCCGTTGGGGAATATTTTTGTTTTTTCTTGCCTCAGTTAATTCCGGATGTCAGAAAAAGTGAATAATTGTATTTCTTGTGGGAAACAGATACCACATAGGGATTATCACTCTCTTTGCATTCCTTGTTTGGGACTGGACCACGACGTAGTCGGGTGTCGGTTTTGTGCTAGGTTTAATAAGCGCACTATAAAAAAGAAGGTTAGATTGTGCTAGGTTAGTCTTTGGTAAGCGGTGTAATTATAATATGCCGTTGGATCCTCCGGCCGCCTTCCACGAAGAAGCGCAAAGACAAATCCTTGAAACCTAGACAGGTTGATTCGTCCGTTCGGACGCCGGTCCTGCAGAAACTACAGTGGAGCAGGTGGATCCGGCTGAAGGTTCTGTTGAGTCTCGGGGGGAAACTTTGATTTTGCAGGATGTGGCCTCACAGGAGTCAGGTCAAGCTGAAGGGGCCTCTCAAGTTACTGTTCTCCCTTCTATGCCTAAGGTGGTTAGGCCTTCTGCTACTATTTCTAAGGCTTCTTCTAAGGGCAGGTCTGTTTTGCCTTCCTCTGGTGTCCCTCCAGGTACTTCAGGGTCTGTGCCTAAAAGCACATGCTTAAAATGGCAGAAGATTTGATTACTTTAATTAGAGGTTCTATGCCCCCTCCTGATAAGAGGCCCAGGGTGGAGCCAGAGTTGGAAAGTTTGGATCAGGCCTCAGATGACTCAGACTCTTCTGCTGAAGATATTCAAGATTTTCCCCTTATTCGGATTCTGATGCAGAGGATTCCACTCCTTCTGCTTCTCCTCCAGAGGATTTTTCATTTTCAGAAACTCTGCATTCCATGAGGGAGCATTTTAAGTGGGAAGGACAGGATTTCTCTGATTCACGGAAGAGGCTTAGGGAATTCTTGTTTTACCACAGCATAGACCCTTGGCTATACCTCCTGTTTTGGATGTTGTTCAAGATGTTTTCTCGAGGCTTCCCTTAATCCAGATTCTTTGCCTCCTCGCCAGTTAAACCGGACAGGTATTACAGGGTGCCTGAGGCTCATAAATATCTGTATAAGAGTCCTAGGGCGGACCCAGAAACTATTAGTCAGGGGCCTAAGGGTGTTAGAGCTTCTGTTGTAAAGAATCCGGTTCCTCTAGATAAGGAAGCTAGAGCTTTGGATAGATGGGGTAAGAAGGTGTATACCTCTTCTACTTTAGCAATGAGGGCTTTAAATTGCCAGTTTCATATGTTGAAATATCAGAATTTCCTCCTTTCTCAGCTAAAATCTAAAGTGGATGCTTTGGCAGAGGGCATAGAGTGTAAAGAATTGCAGGATTTAGTACATGTCTCTGAACAGGTGGGTAAGCATTCTTTGCAGTGTGGTTTTGATGCTGTACAGGCCTCTTCTAGGGTGGCTGCCACTGGTTCAGTTCTTCGAGGCACGCCTGGCTTAAGGATCAGAATTTGTCCGAGCATGTTAAATCTAGAATTCTGGATGCCCCTTTACAGTCTGAAGTTTTGTTTGGTCCCCCTGTGGAGTTGGTTTTGAAGAAAATGGAAGACAAGGCTAAGTCCATGCAGACTGTTAAAGATTTTTGCAGGTGCAACCTCCAAAGTTTAGTAGAAATTGGCCTACTAAGGGGTGGACCTACCCTTCTTCTGATTCTCAGTCTAGGGGTAGATCTAGACGTGGCAGGGGCAGAGCTCAAAGTACATTCAGGCCTAGAACTTGGAGTTCACCTGCACAATCTGCAGGTGAGGGCAGGGGCCAGTCCTTTCGTAAACAGGCCCAATGACCTGCATTTTCAGCTGCCAGATTCTTCTTCCCTGGCAGCTCCTTTGGGAGGAAAGTTAGCACTCTTCAAGCAAAACTGGCTTTTAGTCACCCAGGACAAATGGGTATTGGACATTATAAACCGAGGCTACAAGTTCTATTTCCATACATTGCCTCCTTTCAAAGGCATGCCAGACGTTCCTCCTCGGCAAAGGATAGAGGCTCACAAGCAGATTTCTTTACTACTTCAAATAGGAGCTATACAGCCAGTTCCTCTGTCAGAAGTGGGACTAGGATTTTATTCTCGCCTGTTTCTAGTGCCAAAGAAAGGGAACACGTGGAGACCAATTTTGGATTTATCTATCCTCAACACTTATCTGGACATTCCAAAGTTCAAAATGCTGACATTACAACAGCTTTTACCTCTGTTGGGAAAAGATCACTGGATGGTAACTCTGGATCTCAAAGAGGCTTATCTTCATGTTCCTATCAGGCCCAGTTGCAGGAGGTACCTGCTGGCTGGAAATTTACATTATCAGTTCTCTGCATTGCCCTTTGGCTTATCTACTGCCCAGAGTGTTCACAAAGGTTCTGGCTCCAGTGATAGCCTTTTTCAGGTTAAGAGGAATACAGATTTATCCTTATTTGGACGATTGCCTGATTATTGCACAACACAAAGACGAACTTCTGCATCATCTACAGTATGTGATGGTAGTGTTAAGATGCCTAGGGTATTTTGTGAACGAAACAAAGTCCAGTCTAGTACCCTCTCAGGACATGTGCTTTCTGGGTGTGAGACTGAATACAGCTTCCCAGATGGCCTTTTTGACCCCGGACAAACAAAGCAGCCTTTCTCTTTATTTCCATCAAATGTCTCTACAGTCCAGGCTGACTGCAAGGACAGTCCTTCAAGCCTTGGGGTTCATGGCATCTTGTATTCTGGTGCTTCCCAATGCCAAACTGCATATGAGGAAGCTTCAATGGTATCTCAAAAATGTATGGACACAGCACTGCCAAGATCTAGACACTGTCATTCGGATAATACCTTGCATTCAGAAAGAATTTTTGTGGTGGGCTCAGGAATGTCACCTAAACAAGGGACTCTCTGTGACCCGACCAGAGGCGAGTCAGATTTTAATGACAGATGCCTCGGACAGGGCTTGGGGAGCACACCTCAATGGAAAATGGGTGCAAGACACGTGGCCTGTCAGACTTCAACATTTGCATATCAACTTGAAGGAGATGTTAGCAGTCCAATTTGCTTTGATGGCTTTCAAGGATTTACTTCACCCAGGACAGGTGTTGATTCAGACAGACAACACTACTGTCATGTGGTACATCAACAAGCAAGGGGGAACCCATTCGTACCCTCTTTGCAGGCAAGCGATGATTTTGTGGGAGACTGCTCTCAGTTTACACCTCAATCTTCAGGCAAGGTTTCTACCAGGAGCACAGAACTCCTTAGTGGATGTGTTGAGCAGACAAATTGTGGATCCTCACGAGTGGAAACTGGATCCTCATGTGTTTCAAAAGTTGACAGTGTTATGGGGGACTCCAGACATAGATCTGTTCGCTTCTCCACTAAATTACCAGTTGCCAAAGTTTTGCACAAAAATGTATCATCCCACAGCTTGGAAGGTGGATGCTCTATCATTCAGTTGGAGCAATCTTCATGTCTATGCCTTTCCACCTCTGCCTCTCATTCCCAAGGTACTCCTGAAGGCCAGAATAGACAAGCCATCCATGATTCTGTTAGCACCGGATTGGCCTCGACAGCACTGGTATCCACTACTGAGGAGTTTGGTACGGGAGCCTCCATGGCCTCTGCCTTTGATTCCGCATCTTATGTCTGAGGAGGGCAATCACTTCCTCAATGTCAAGATTCAGTCTCTGCATCTCACAGCCTGGCATATTCTGTTTTAGACCCTGGAGGGTCTCAGCTTCCACAACAAGTTTTGAATGTTATTTTGGAGGCCAGAAGGCCTAGTACAAGGAAAGTTTACGCTGATAAATGGAGGAGATTTTTCTTTGGAGCAAAGCAAGGACTTTGATGTTTCCAAGCCTGATTTAAGTGTTTCTCTTCAATATCTTACTGAGTTATTGGACAAGGGTTTGTCTTTCTCCTCGATAAAGGTTCATGCTGCAGCCATTTCTGCTCACTATGACTGTGACCCTCCTTTATTTTCACATCCTTTGTTTAAGCAATTTCTTAGAGGGGCAAAGAACATAAGACCCCCACGTAGAGCTCCTACTCCTGCTTGGGATCTCAATTTTGTGTTGGAAAAGCTTACTCTACAACCTTTTGAGCCTGCAGCTACTGCCGAGTTAAAGTATTTATCATGGAAGACTGTTTTTTTTTGTTGGCCATTACCTCTGCAAGAAGGGTTTCTAAATTACAGGCCCTTATCAGTGGAACCTTTCCTGATTTTTCATAAGGATAGGGTATCTTTGCGTACTAATCCTTCCTTTATGCCTAAAGTGGTTTCTAGTGTGGCCTTGAACCAAACTATTCATTTGCCTACTTTTTATGCAAACCCCCAAAATAAAGGGGAGAAGATTTTGCATACTTTGGATATTCACAGGCAGTTACGTTATTATTTGAGCAGAACCAAGGGGTTCAGGCAGTCTCAGCAGTTGTTTGTTTCTTTTGGTTTGGGTTCTCAGGGAAAACCTGTTTCAAAACAAACTATTTCTAAATGGATTGGGTTTTGTATTTCTTTCTGTTATTCCCATCATGGTAAGGAGATTCCGCTGGAATCAGACCTCATTCCACTAGAGCTACTGCCACTTCTACTGCCTTTCTAAGGGGGGTAGCTACAAAAGATATTTTGGAAGCAGCCACTTGGAGTTCAGTACATACTTTTTCCAAGCATTACCACCTTCCTCTTTATTCTAAGTCTAGGGCTGGATTTGCCACTGCAATATTACAGGGCATTTTAGCAGCCCCTAATGCTTTATGATTTTGCCATCCTCCCTTTACCTCTGCTTTGGGATTCTACCCATATGTAAGGACTGCAGCAATGTGAGATGAAGAACATAGTACAGTTTTGTACCTACCATAAATGTCGATGTTCGAAGATCCACATTGCTGCAGTCCAATTTACCCTCCCTCCTTCCCCTCTGTAGTTTGACATGGTTATATGGTTTGGGTGATGGTTGTTGTTGGGCATGTTTTTGGGAGGTATCCTGTTTTTGGGCTGTGGCCTTTCTTTTTAGGGCCTTCTGACATCTGGGGCAAGAAAAGACTGAGGATATGACATCGGTCATGCGCTTTTATACCCTGACGCTCTGATGTCAGATCTAGGCGCCCATGACCGACGTCAGCCTAATACTTTGGTATTCGGGCCGACCGAGGACAGCGGACTACCCATATGTAAGGACTGCAGCAATGTGGATCTTCGAACATCTACATTTATGGTAGGTACAAAACTGTACTTTTCTCAGTCCCTGAGATGTCACAGAAGGATTTTCCAGAATCTACATCCATTCCTCCTTTTCTGTCTGCTTTAGAGGATATATATGTCAATGCCTGCAATTTTCCTGGTAGTTTGCCAGCTGCCCCTAAATGGCAGATAGGATGTACAAAGTTCTTTAGTCTCTTAAATTTTTATACACTATTCTCAAACCCGACACAACAGCTATAGCTTTAGTTCATCCCACTGCTGCTACTTGGTTAATTCTAATCCCTTTCTTTTCTGATAGGAATGGAAAAGTTATTAATAACTGTGGAGAAAGTGTATATTTCTGCAACTTTGATTTTCAGAATTTTGAATAGTCAGGTTCATGTTAAATTTTATTCTAATTGTGAAAGTATGATAAATGTTTCATCTGCAGTTTCTTCTTATGAAGAAAATCTGCTTTAATTTAGTTTCTTCCATTGCACAGTCACTTCCCATTGTTTGCGACTCTTGTTGATACTACTTCCAGGACTATGACCACTGTTACTGTTTTGAGGTTATTTTCATTGCTGTATTCTTAGAACCTCCCAGATGTTAAAATAAGATTTTAAATTCACCTTTGGATAGAGATTGTATTTTGTCCTGGTGCTGCAGAGGTGATCATAAAGCACGATGAAAGGGGAAAGCTGATCCAGGGAATCTCTAATATTTTTTTAGCAGTCTCCTAAAACCAAGGTCAGTCCAACAAGTCTGGTCCCTGTTTTCTTCCAGAAAGTCTGAATCTCCATTTTTTGGTTTAGCAACAGAAGTTTTAGACAAATGTGTTCTGAAAGTCATTCATTAAGGTTACATACGGTAGACTCCCTCTTATCCAGCCTCCTCTTTAACTGTTCATCAAATTTCTGCCATAAGCCTAGCAGAAGACAACAGAGAAGAACAACACGTCCACCTCCTCTGTTCAACGTAATGACAGACATTGAATTTTAGATTTCATATTCATTAGAAAAATGCATGCTAACACAAATCATGTTATTCTAGCTGCCTTATAATCTACAAGTATTATTTTATATGCTATTTCTGATTAACAACCCATTTGTTTATCTAGGGTCTGGTCTGGTCCCAGAAAGACTGGATAAGATGGAGTCTACTGTATGGCAGAGGGAGGAAATTCCTCCTTTCCATGGGGTAATTTCTCATTCACTGGATCAGATGTTGTTGTTTCCATCAGTTCTTCATTGCATGCTGTCCCAAGGAGTGATGAAACCAATTCCTACTCCTGAGTTATGAAGATTTTTATTCAAGGGCAGCCAAGATGAGTAGGACCAGGACAGATCCTCACAAATGGAAACCATCCTGTGGCTGTGGTTCTCCAAGAATTGATCTGACTTTGAGAAATACCTCAAGTAGATTAGATTGTCTCCTCTCAGAACAGACAACTAAAGAAATTCTGCTCCAGCATTCATTGCAAACAGGCCTGGGAGGCAGATGCCTTTTGCATCCCAATGGATGGGAATATTTCTTTATGCCTTTCCACACTTTCCACTGATATCCAAGGTTTATCTGAAAATCCAGAAGGACTCTAAAAATTGACTCCTTTTGACCCAGGCAACAGTGGCTCTCCCTTCCTTTGAAACTGGCCAGTGGCAAATACCACAAACCTCCCCACAGGCTGGATTTACTCATAGAAGGCAGTAGTTGTGTGATACAACCCAACCCAAAAACTCTTCAGTTGATTGCCTGGATGATACATTTGTCAAAACAGACCATTTTGAGATGGCGCTGTTTCTTTTTTCTGTACTCACTTTAATAAGCCACTTCGAGAAGGGTTACGGCTCATTTCACTAGGGATTTGGCTTCCTCTGTGGCTTTCTGAAATGAGCTGGACTCCCAGAGTATTCTAGAAGCAGCAGCTTGGTCCTTTGGACCTCTACAAATCATTAAAAATTAAAGTCCTTTTTCAGGTCCAGAATCTGCTTTGCTAGGACAATTCTCCACGGGCTCCTGAATTCTTAATTGACTTCCTGCCCCACCCTCCCTTTTTTTCCCTTAAACTATGGGAATCTAACCACACAGCTTAGGCTTACTGCAACAGTGATCAAATGCTGATCATAATATAGCTATTTAAGTAAACTTAGCATAACACTAGATTTTCTGATAGAGTACTATTGTAGTAGCTGTACTCTCCCTCCAGTCCCCTTCCTTGGTACTTTTTTTGAATTGCCAAGGTGTGGGTTTGTAAACCTTTGTGTATGTAGGTAGTCTTTGAGTTTCATTTCCAAGCATTCCTTTTCTTTCAGGGGTCTCTGTGTCAAAATTGGTGACTCCACTTCCACCAGTAGAGACTTCACCAGTGGAGTACCGCAGGTGTCTGTGCTTGGGCTCCTGTCTGGCATGCGTTTTTCATAAGTCCAGGCCAAAGTAAACTGCCTTTGAGTCACCAAGTTCACTGATGACTGCAAGTCACCAAGTTCACTGATGACTGCAAACTGGGAGCAATCACGGAGTCTCCCAATGATGCCAACATATTACAAGAATGGCTAACACAAACAAATAATGGGTGCCAGAGCCATGGTCTAAAACTAAATGCAAAAGAATGCATTATTATTCTCTTTGGCAAAATGGAAATTCCCTACAAGTTATAATATTGACAGCGCCCCCCCCTGAGTTCCAACCCAATGGTGTGAAACTTGGGAACACAGGTTGATAGTAATCTGAACTTTTACCACCAAGGTTCCACAGTGGTAAAGAAGGCCTTCTATGTAGCGCACCTCATAAGCAAGGGCATAGCATCCAGGTCAAGGGATGTTATAATTCCACTGTGGTCAACTCTCATCAGACACTAATAGAGTATAATGCACCCTTTTGCATGTATCTCACCAGACACCTGCAGCAGCTGGAGAGACCTCAGAGGTTTCTCACTAGGAAAATACATGGACTCCAAACCATGACCTACGTGGACAGGCTGAAAGCCCTTTCACTTTACTCTGCATTTCATAGGCTGCTGAAAGGTGACTTTTGACTGGCCTATAGGGCAATCTCCAGTCCTGCCCTAATGGAAATGCTTCACATCCGCAAGTCAAATGGCTCAAGAGTCACTCGCTGTAGAGTTCTCATCCTAGCTTGTGACATTAACAGATCATGCTGGAGAGACTGGTATGTCTTCCAGAGACTGACACTTCTCTGGAATAGACTCGCTATTCACATAAAACAGAGCTCCTTACTGACCCTGTTCAAATGCAATCCCTAGATAATTGGATGGGAGACTGCAAATTTGCCCCTGGGGTGGTACCCTTATCCCTCATAGACAGGGGTAGATGGTGTTGATCATAGACCCACTGTATTCATAATTTCATTCTTAACTATGCAAAAATAGAACAAATGGGAATACTTGGGATTAAGATGGCTAGGCTAGGCTTGTAAAGGCTGTAGGACAGCTAGCCTTGTAACCTCCTAGCAACCAGTGAACCTGTAGGCTTCCTTTTAGGGGTCAAGAAAGCACTGCGTGTTTGGCACTTTGTCATTGTATGTGGAGCTCCCCCCAAGCTCCAGACACTGCATGCGGTATGGTGCCCTTTAAGCTTTGAAAATCTGGGTGGTTGGCAGGGGCTAGGACCCAATAGCTTAGGCCATGGCAACAGAGATCTAGTAAACGTCTACTGTTATGTTAAGTTTGCTTACACAAATGTACTTTTCATGTTTTCAGGCATCTGTAATGTTGTTGAAGTAGGCAGTTTTCTTTGCAGCCTTCTGCCCATTTCATTTGAGTTAGTAAGAGACTGAAACCTTTCAGTATTTCTGTATTTCATAATTTCAAGATAATTGTCCCCATAGCTTTTGCTGCAGGTCTTCTCTGTCTCTCTCTTCTGTGTATATGACTGCAGATTGTGTTGACTGGATGTTATATGCTCGAGTTTACAGTCCTGCAGAAATCCTACAAATTTTGAACTTTTGCATTTTTGACCCTTAAGGATGACACCATCAAGTATCTCCTGTCAAGAGACTAGATTTTAATGACTTGAGTATATCTATCTATTTCAGGGAACACATGAGGTACCTACTTGGCTCCATGGATGGAAGTGTTACTAGGTTTGCTCTCATAGCTTCCTTTGCATTGTTATTGTATGCACAACAAATGTCTTAGCTCTGTACCACTTTGCCTACATTCCTAATCTAGTAAATTGTCTTATTTCTTTACACACCACTGTTCCCAAGTATGATTTTGTATCCTGTAAAGCATTGGTCTTCCCAGATGATAACTATTATGTCAGCATTAAACATAAAACTGTGGATGCAACTTGCATCTCTTGATAGAAAAGTAAGACCTGAATTTCTTTTCCTTACTGATGATTTGTACACAGGCCAGCCTTTCATTTATAATAATTGTAACTCCTTTAATTTATTGCATTTGTAATTCATCATCAAAAGATTGATGAAATTCTTTTACTTTTTTCTATCTTTTTTGAAAATGCAGTCAACCAAAGGGTTCTCTGGTTCTTTTTCTAGCAGCTCTTTATGCAGCTCTGATTAATAATGCTTTAAGAAGAAAATCTGTATATAGTTCCTTGCTGTGTCTGTATTTTATTTAGTTCCCCATAACCTGACCCCTCATAGCCTCAGATTGTCCTCCATACTCACCAGTCCCCGAATCCTCCATTGGCTCCTTTCAGAATATCCTAGATGTGACTCCTTGCCAGGTATTGCCCTCCAACTCCTCAGGAAGTTGATCTCGATGGTACACAATGTTTTTTTTTTTTCTAACACCTTTATTGAATTATCACTTGTGGCATAGGCGAATTTACATTTATATTAAAAGTAATCAGCTAGTATTTACAAGTTCACGTTTACAAACATTATATTTCACACATATATTGCTATATATCATATAACCTAAGCAACGTTACATAAATTATTCAGTTTCTGCCCTTTTTTAAAACAAGAAACATCTTTATTAAACCATCGCTTATGACATAGGCAATCATACATTTATATCAATGAAAACAAACCTCACCAGCACAATCCTAGTTTTAAGCATTTTATCTCACAAACCATACTGAAACACTTCCAGTTGCAAACATTATACACCACTTATCTACTCAATCATTTTCAGTCAAATATTACATAGCTGATTTAAGTCCTGCCTTCTTTTAAACTTCATTCCTCCTTTGTATGCATTGTTCCCATAATTCCCATTTTTCCCTATGTAGAGAGAAGGTCAGAAGGAGTTGCATTGTGTCTTTGTAGACTAGGAGAAAAGCATATGACAGGGTGCCTAGTGAGGAGGTGTGGTATTGTATGAGGAAGTCGGGAGTGGCAGAGTAGTATGTAAGAGTGGTACAGGATATGTACAAGGGTAGTGCGACAGCAGTGAGATCTGCAGTGGGAGTGACAGATGCGTTTAAGGTGAAGGTGGGATTACATCAAGGATCAGCTCTGAGCCCTTTCTTATTTGCAGTGGTGATGGACTGGTTGACAGACGAGATCAGGCAGGAGTCCCCGTGGACTATGATGTTTGCAGATGAAATTGTGATATGTAGTAAACAGGTTGAGGAGACCCTGGAGAGGTGGAGATATGCTCTAGAGAGGAGAAGAATGAAGATCAGCATGACTAAGACAGAATATATGTGTGTGAATGAGAGGGAGGATAGAGGAATGGTGAGGATGCAGGGAGTAGAGTTGGCAAAGGTGGATGAGTTTAAATACTTGGGATCAACAGTTCAGAGTAATGGCGAGTGTGGAAGAGAGGTGAAGAAGAGAGTACAGGCAGGGTGGAATGGGTGGAGGAGAGTATCCGGAGTGATTTGTGACAGACTAGTACCAGTAAGAGTGAAAAGGAGGGTCTACAAGAGGGTAGTGAGACCAGCTATGTTATATGGGTTGGAGACAGTGGCATTGACAAAAAGGCAGGAGTCAGAGATGGATGTGGCAGAGTTAAAGATGTTAAGATTTGCACTGGGTGTGACGAGGGTAGACAGGATTAGGAATAAGTATATTAGAGGGTCAGCCCAGGTTGGACGGTTTGAAGACAAAGCCAGAGAGGCGAGATTGCATTGGTTTGGACATGTGCTGAGGAGGGATGCTGGGTATATTGGGAAAAGGATGCTAAGGATGAAGCTGCCAAGTAAGAGGAAAAGAAGAAGGCCTAAGATAAGGTTTATGGATGTGGTGAGAGAGGACATGCAGGTGGTTGGTGTGACAGAGAAAGATTCAGAGGACAGGAAGAAATGGAAACAGATGATCTGCTGTGGCGACCCCTAATGGGAACAGCCAAAAGAAAAAGAAGTTTGCTCCTACCCTTTTCTAAAAATCTCAGTTCCAGTTATTTTATTTATTACTATATTCACTTCTTCTAGTATAGTTGGTTTAGATTTTGATTTCCATTTTCTAGTAATTGCTTTTTTGACAGCCACCATAATTAGACACATCAAGACCTTACCATGTCTACGCTACGCTGTTCTGGTTCTGTATCATACCTCAAAAAAATAATCTCCCTCATCACACCAATCTGCCAGCATCTCCAACAGTCCAACCCACAGGAAATCCTTAAAGTCTGCTAACTCAGTGCACTCCCAGAAAAATATGTTCCCAATTACCTTTTTCTTCCCAGTCACACCTTCAACATTTGCTGTCTACCTGAGGAAAGTCTGCTTGGGGTGTAAAAATATCTAAGTAAACATTACCAAGCAAAAATCCTAAATCTTCTAGATTTTGTTGCATATTTGGAAGACATACATATGCCCTCCTATTGTTTCTTTGTGACTTGCATATCCAGTCTCTTCCCAATCCTTTCTAACCTCCTCTGATTGATTCTTATAGTTATCATGCAATATTTTATATACTCTACTAATTCTTCCATTTTAACGGCAATTTCTGTTCTAGATTCTACTAAAAACTCTACCAGTGCTGTTTTTTTCAAATGGGACTCCCCACTATTTCTTTCTCTTTGCCTATACATTGATATCAATCCTTGATAGGGAAGGAAATCTCTAACCTGCAGTCCAAATAAATTCTTGGCATCTTCCCATTCTATCATCTTTCTCCCTCTAGTTAATCACTTCCAATACTTTGGTTCCTTTGCCAGTTTTCTCCAGTAAATTCCAGCCCCCTCTTGCCTATTGTCAGTATCCCTGTTTGCAATCATCCCTATTGGCAGAATCTCTTTTCTCCATTTACTTGTTGCATTAGTTCTTTAGGATACTTTCTGCTACTTTATGAATATAATATTCTGTATGATTATTGTTCTTCTTCTTAAGGCCTGCATTCAAAATCCCAGTCTCTGAATTCAGCTTTCCCCATTTCACCATCATCCCTTTCCACTTTGAATTATAGATGTTAAGTTGTCAATCTCGCCTTCATTCTTGCTTGATGGGTTCGGAGCCGATCCCTCGGCTCCGACTCGGCACTTGCTAAGCTCGAGAGTTTCTTCCACCAGCTCGAGGCAGCCCCATATCCCATGATGCAAGGCGGTAAGTACCCAGATCTCGTTTGCCGCTTCGCTTAGGAGGTCTTCTTTTTACCAGCTCCTGGTAAGTTGTTCACTTTTGTGATTTTTCAAGCCCCTTTTTAGTCTAAAACTAATTTTTGATAGTTTAAATTTAATTTCTATCCCTTTCTGACAGAAATTCCCTGTCTCTTTAATTTTTTGTTAAGTCAATTCCCTATCCCATCCCCCCCCCTGTTAGGGTGTGTGTGTTGGTGTTTTATAGAATACCTCTTGGTATTTTGTTTAATTTAATTTAATTTGACTGGTGTGTGTGTATTGTGTGTTCGCACCATGTCAAAGGAGAGGGTTTCAGGTTTTAAGAAGTGTGACTCGTGCTGTCAGAAGATGTCTCTGACAGACGGTCACACTTCTTGCCTGTATTGTCTAGGCCCTCTTCACCTGCAGGACTCCTGTGCTATTTGTCACTCCTTCAGCCAGAGAGTCCTGCAGGAGAGACGTAACAAGTTGATTCTTAGGGGTTCTTGCCGGAGGGCTCTCCGCTAAGTCGGCTCCACCAAAATCAACAAAACCTGCCAAGGCCCAGGCTTCTGTATCTAAGCCTGCGGCCTCGGCTCCGACTGCATTGAGTCGAGATCGGCCCGCTGGAGCCGATTCTGATTGACAGCTTTCGCACCGATGGCTATCGGTGCCGAATCTGTATTGTCCACTTCGATGTCGGCGCCGATCGGTTCCGACACCCATGTGGCACAGGCATTGGGGTCGGCTCCGATCGGCTCCCACACCGCTATTTTGGTGGCTGTATCGGCCCGCTGGAGCCGATACATCGAGACGCTCTGTCGGCTCCGAGAAGTCGGCTCCGACAGGATCTGTAGTATCGGCTCCGATGGCTCATTCCAGGAAGAGGTCGAGGTCGCCTTCCTTGGAGCCGATACTTTCGGCCCGCCGCCTCTTCTATCGGAACGGAGCCATCGGAGCCGATCTTCAAGGTCATCCAGGTTGTCAGATCATGACCTAGAGAGAGTGGTCAGTAGATTACTCAAGTCACAGGTACTGGCCCAAATGTTACACAGTCCGTCTCAGCAGACGACTGTTGGTCCACACCGGTACAGTTCCTCCTTCAACTCTACCACAGAGTTTGGAGTTGGAGTCTTCGGCCATGGTTACTGCTACGGCTGGAGGACGGATACCCCCTTCTGTTCCTTCAGCCTCTACTCTTATCTCCTCTTCTTTAGAGGGATTCGGTGGTCGGGCTTCCATGGTCTCCTCCGAGGGGGTGAGTGGCATCGGACCCTTGTCCGAGCCCGCTCTTCCCCTTGGAGCCTCGGCCTTGGTGAGCTCGGCTCCGACATCTGCCTCGAAGACTTCCCTTTCGGTGGTCCCGGGAGTTCCTAGCTCTTCGGAGCGGGTTCTCTCGGACCTGCCTGGGAGGGGAGCATTCAAGGTAATGAAGAGTGTACTGAGTGTACTGGCCACTGGTATCAGTCAGCAGTCTGTTCCTGTAGCTCCTCCCTCTATAGTACCTGTTGACATCTCTGCCACTTCTCTTGCTACAGGACCCAGAGATCCTCCGCCTCAGGTTTCCCCATTGGGAATTTCCCCCTCTTCCGAGGATTCTCCTGATGTTTCGGGAGATCCTCCTAGGAAGAGGACTTGTAAGAGGAAGCATGTAGACTCCCCGAGTCTGTCACTTCGGATACTGACTTTGATGAGTCAGAGGGATCCCCTAGATCCCCTCTGAGGATGTCTCCTTCTCAGACATCCTAGAACTTCTGAAACAGAGGGAAACTGGCCCACCAACAATCCCTCTGAGGATGAGTCAGTATACCTAGAGGCGTTTGGATCTCGGCCCTCCACCTCCTGGGTGTCTCCGCCTTCGACCCCTTATGCAGGTTATTGCACGAAGGCGGGCAGCTCCTGACTCTGTAGAGCCAGTCCCTAGGAGGCCTTCAAAATTTATCACTGCCCCGAGTGACAAACAATTCCTTACCAAGGGTGTCCCCGCTGATGCCATGGTGGTGGCTGCGGCCACCAAAAGGAACTTGCAGATCCTTCCGTGCCTGTCCATCCTCCTAATAAGGACTCTAGGACCATGGATAGGTACGGCAAGCGGATGTTTTCCTCAGCGACCTTTGCTATGCTCGCTGAATTATCTTTGTCACTTCACCAGACTCCAAAGAGATATCCTGAAGGAGCTGGGAGAAGTAGTTCAGGATCCTACAGCTGCAGGGGCTCAAGAAAAGATTGCTTCGCAGCTAGGAACCCTCAATTCCATTGCTAACTCCTCCATGCGGCTAATATCTTATGCTGCGGATGGAGCGAGTAGAGCCGCAGGCACAGGTGTGGCTCTTAGACGCCAAGCCTGGATGCGGCTATGTGATTTTATGGATCCCTTTAAGGCGCCCTTCACAAATTCTCCCTTTGATGGGTCAGCTTTGTTTGGCCCTCAGGTGAAGGAAACCTTGACCATGTGTGAGCAGGACGGCAAGACTCTTTCTGCTGTTGGAGTCCGTTTTCCACCCCTTCTAGGCCTTATCCCAAAGGACAGAAGGGTGGGAAGATGTGGTTCCAGAAATCCCAAGGAGTCACGCCGGATTCACGTGGTCAGTTTACCCCTAGAGGCAGAGGGGTAACAACAACAGACGCTCTAGAGGCAGAGGGGTCCAAGAACCAGGGCAACAGGGAGCCTCTCTGATAAGCCCTTTCAGCATCCCTGAGGTGTTGCCCGGCTGTCCCTCCTTGGAGGCAGTCGGGGGAAGATTATCACTGTACCCAGAAGCCTGGCATTCCCTCACTCAAGACAGATGGGTACAGTCGATCATATCCAAGGGTTACATAATTCCTTTCGAGGAAAGTCCCTTCCCCTCAAGTTCCCTTCCAGATGTACCACCCGGTCTAAGGGAGATTGCAGAGTTAGAAATCGCAAAACTACTGCAAAAAAGAGCCATTCAGCCAGTTACAATAGACCATTCAGAGCCCGGAATCTACTCAAGGTTCTTTTTGGTCCCCAAAAAGACGGGAGAATGGAGACCAATATTGGATCTCAGCAGACTCAACAAGTCTGTCAGGAAAACAAGATTCCGAATGGTCACTCTTCAGTCAATTCTGCCCTTCTTACAGAAGGACAACTGGATGTGCTCAATAGATCTTCAGGATGCGTACTATCACATCAAAATTCACAGACGCTTCCAGGAGATTTCTCCGCTGGCTGGGGTCCAGTCACTTCCAGTTCAGAGCCCTGCCCTTTGGTCTCACTACAGCCCCAGAGTGTTCACCAAATGCATGGCAGTGGTCACGGCTCACCTGAGACGCCAAGGATTCCAGGTGTTTCCGATCTCGACGACTGGCTCCTGTCAGCCACCACCAGGCATCAGCTTATACAAGCCAGGGATTACACAATAGACCTTTGTTCTCTTTAGGCATCTCAATCAACTTCAAAAGTCATCCTTATCGCCTGCCAGTCTATTACCTTCATAGGCGCAAACTTAAATACTGTTCGGATGTCAGCTACCCTTACAGAACAAAGAGTTTCAGACATTCAGACTCATGTCAGGATCATTCTGGCCAGCAAGAAAGTACAGGCCAGAATGGTTCTAAAGGTATTAGGTCTCATGGCTGCGGCCATTACTCTTCTTCCCCTGGCTCGATTCTACATGCGCCTCCTTCAGTGGATGCTGTTCACACAGTGGTCATACCAGCAACTCCCAATGCGTCACAAGATTCTGGTGACACAAACATGCAAAGAACATCTTGCTTGGTGGATCACATCGTCTCAGGTTCACCAAGGCAGGTGCTTTGTACCTCCGTCCCCGATAGCCACTGTCACCACGGATGCCTCCCTGATCGGGTGGGGGGGTCATTATCAGGGCAGAATGGTTCATGGGACGTGGCAACCGTTCGAGTACCATCTGCACATAAATGTCCTGGAGATGAGAGCAGTGCTTTTAACGTTGCAAGCCCTCAACGACTTTCTTCCCGTAGGGACAATTGCAGTCCACACAGACAACATGTCTGTAGTTTGGTATATCAACAAACAGGGCGGAACCAAGTCCTACCCCTTGTGTCGAGAAGCGCTCAGACTATGGCAATGGGCGATCTCCTCTCATCGGTTTCTGGTAGCAACGCATATCCCTGGGAAAACCAACATTATAGCGGACAGATTGAGCAGAGCTATTCTCATGCCTCACGAGTGGTCTCTCAAGCAATCTATAGCGGAAGAGATTTTTCTGGAATGGGGTCGCCCATGTTGCGATCTTTTGCTACTCCCCAAAACAGCAAATGTCCAGACTTCTTCAGCCTCTTCCTCTATCAGGCCATCCCCCAGAGACGCTCTGACCCAGGATTGGCCCCAGGGACTTCTTTATGCCTTCCTCCATTTCCTCTGATCCCTCAGGTGATCCAGAAAGCTACCGCTTTGAGAGCCAAATTGATTCTCATTGCCCCTTACTGGCCTCGACAAGTTTGGTTCCGTTCCTCCATCATCACCTTTTGGTGCAGCCGTGGCATCTGGACCCAGTGCCAGATCTACTGATTCACCAATCCGGTCAGCTGCACCGGTCAATCCCTTCTCTCAACCTCACAGCATGGTTGCTCCACTTCCTTCCTTAGCCAGGCTTCCTTTGATCTCTAACCCAGTTAGAGACATCATAGTAGCTTCACTAAAATCCTCTACCAGGAGGATTTACACAAGCAAATGGAAACGTTTCTCTTATTGGGCTAAGGCCCAAAATATTGATCCTTTTACTGCCCCTGTTCAGGCAGTTCGGGACTTCTTAGCAGAGATTTTTCATGCAGGCTCCTCTTCTTCCACAGTCAGAGTTCAGTTGGCTGCTATTTCTAATTTTCATGTCGTTTTTAGCAGATCATAATATTATGTCCCATAGGCTCTGCAGGGCCTTCTTGAAAGGAATTTTCCTACTAAAGCCTCCAATCAGGAATCCTCCTCCTCAGTGGGATTTAAATTTAGTGCTGACATCCTTGATTCTTCCCCCCTTCGAACCAGCTGTTTCTTGTTCCCTGAAATATCTTTCTTGGAAAACTTTATTCCTAGTGGCTATTACATCTGCCAGGAGGGTGTCTGAACTTCATGCTCTTTCGGTTCGACCCCCCTATTTGATTTTTCACAAAGACAGAGTATCTTTGAGAACTAATCCATCCTTTTACCTAAGGTCGCTTCAAAACAATCTGAATCAATCCATTGATCTCCTGTATTTTTCCTAACTATTCAGATAGAGCTGAACAAAAGCTACATTATCTTGACGTCCACCGTCAGCTTAGATATTATTTGGACAGAACAAAAAAATTTAGAAAATCTGATCAACTTTTTGTTTCCTATGTGGATAATAAAAAAGGCCTTCCTGTTTCTAAAGTGACTTTGTCCAGATGGCTTTCTTCGGTCATCACTGAAATTTATACGATCAGGGGAAAACAGCTGTGCTCAAAACCTAAAGCACATTCAACTAGGAGTTTAGCTACTTCTACAGCTTTTCAAGCTAGACTGCCTTTGGACACTATTTGTGCAGCGGCCACTTGGGCCACTCCTCACACTTTTGTTTCCCATTACAAATTGGACTTGGCCTCCAGGGACAGAGCCAGTTTTGGCTCTACAGTCCTCAAGAGTTTGTTCCATTGAGCCACCCAGGATAGAGGTGCTAGGGACGCGGTCCCATCAAGCAAGAATGAAGGCGAGATTGACAACTTAACATTAAGAAGTTATGTACCTACCATAACGTTCCATGTTAGTTGTCTTCTCTCGCCTTCTTTCTTGCACCCTCCCTCCTTCCCCTGGCCTGGACAGACCTTGTATAAGAAACTATTATGCTAAAGACCATTCAGACCTGGTCCTTTTTACATCTGTAAGTTTCTTCTTCCTTTGGGAAGTATTGTATGCTTGGTGCTATTGCCCTTTGTTAACAAACGAGATCTGGGTACTTACCGCCTTGCATCATGGGATATGGGGCTGCCTCGAGCTGGTGGAAGAAACTCTCGAGCTTAGCAAGTGCCGAGTCGGAGCCGAGGGATCGGCTCCGAACCCATCAAGCAAGAAAGAAGGCGAGAGAAGACAACTAACATGGAACGTTATGGTAGGTACATAACTTCTTATTTTCTGCTTGTGCTATGTGTAGGACCCATAACGGTGTAGCTCTGAAATACCACTTCAGTTCAGGTAATCCCAATCTGCCCTGTTCTACTGGAAGAATCCGTGTATCCCAGTTGACTCTTGCTGTCTTCCCCTCCCAGATAAGTCCTTCAGCTCTTTACTAATTGCTCTCCACAACTTCTCTGGTTGATAAAAATATGCCTGACCTGTGCATAAGACTAAAGGGATTAAAAACATTTTAACTGCTTGTATTTTACCAGCTGTATACATATAACAAAGCTTAAATTTTCTCAGTTTTTGTATTATCTTTTGTTTAGTTTCTTACCATATATCCTTAGCTGCCACACCAGAATCATTTTTAATCCATGCTCTTAAATGCTTCATTCTATCATATACCCATAAATATGGATATTACTAAACCAGTTCATGTGTGGGTACATTACTGCTGTTGCCTTTGTTTTAGCTTCATTAATTTTTGTATCCTGAAAAGATATGAAATTGTCCCAAAATGTTCAACAACACTGTAATGTCTTTCTGGAGATAAGATAATATCATCGGCAAATAGAGCCAGTTTTCTTGACTACCATACCAATTATATCCTTGAATTTCTGAGTCCCTTATTTTCTTTGCCAGTGATTCTAACTGTAATGCAAAAAAACAAAAGGGAAAGAGGGTACCCCTGCCTGGTTCCTCTGTTCAAGCAGAAGTTATCAGAGATAACTCCACTCACTTTAATTGTTGCCTCTGATCCCTCATATATCCTCCTAATCTACTTTGTAATTTTTTCATGAAATGCAAATAGTTCCAGTGTCCTGCTCATAAACTCCCAGCTTACTTTGTCAAATGCATTCTATGCATCAAGACCCACCAACAACAATGGTATTTTCTTACATTCTGCTTCCATCTGGATCATCGGTGTTTGTTAATATTGTCAAATGTTTGCCTCTCCGCCACAAAACCACATTGATCCATCCCTATCAATTTTGGCATTACTTTTTCCATTCCTTTAGCCGTTATAGACATGAACACTTTATAATCACTGTTTAGTGTTGAAATGGGCCTGTGTGAAGCTGAATCTTTTGGACCTTTACCCTCTTTAGATATTACAGCTACCACTGCTTTCTTCCAGGATGTTGGTACTTCTCCTCCTCTTAAAATACTGTTAAACAAAACCTTCCAGATCTTTATCAGTTTTTCCCTCATAGCTTCCAGACTTCCACTTTCCTGAAGATTGGCTATACATCACAATTTTATCTCATCTCCTCCTATCCTAACCGTTAGTAATTGAGCCTCATCTACCTCTAACCTTGGCATATTTAATTCTTCATAAACATTTCCATCTGTATATTTTCTTGATTTCCATATTTCTCTGTTTTATACAGACTTTAATAGAATTTCCAAAATATTTATCATACCCCTACAGTATCTCTTTTTACCTTCCTTGTTGTAGGCTCCCTAAGCTTGTCAACAGTCCTTTCTACTGTCTGTTGCCTAAGTGATTGTGCCAAAAGGTTTTGTACCCTAGTGTTAATTTAAAAAAAAAAAAGTTGCTTAACATTAATCTTTTGAAACTCATGTATATTGTCGAGGTAATCCCTTATTTTCTGCTTTGCATTTTGCAGTTGATCCTCTTTTTGTTCTGTGAGATTCCCCCTATTCTGCAATACTTTAACATTTGTTAGTCACTCTCAATAATTCTTGTTACTTCTTAACCATAACTCCCTTTCTTTTATATAAACCCTATTTTTAAACTCCATCTTAATGTTATCCCACTTCCTAGCTATATTTTCAGAAGAAATTTCTATCCTCTCGAGTAGCTCCTGAATAATCTCCACTACCCATTGCTTAAATTCCTCTCTTTTCAACAGATAGGTGGGAAAGCAGCAGGTCTCATTAGTATTTCATTACCCTGTGTTTTTATATTAGCTGTTATTGGCCGATGATCCGAAGTAGTTATTGGGTGCATGTCAAGACCCTTTAAGTAAATGCACATGTTCCTGTGAAATGTAAATTGTGTCTAATCTAGCCCAGTTTTTATATCTTGGGGAATAATATGTAAATTCACTCTGAATCCTATTACTGAATTCGGGATCACGACATAATCTCGAAAGTTTGAAATACCAAATTTCAAACTTTTGAGACTATATAGCCGAAACCCCTAATTACCGAAAGACCAGAAGCACGAATTTCAAAATCCCGATCATCGGGAGTTTGGCATTCGCGCTTCTGGTGTTGCAGTATGGTGGAAGGTCAGGTAAGTATCTATGTTTAAATGTGTTGGTTAGGGGTTTAGTGTGTAAGTGTGTGTTGTGACTGTGATGTGTGTGTGCGAGGGGAATGTAGGTGTGTGATGGTGTTTCTTGTGTTTGTGTATGTAGTGCGACCTTGGAGGTTTAGGTTTGTATGTTTGTGTTCTGGGGGAAGGTGTGTGTATGTGTGTGTGTGGTGTATGCTGAGTGCAGTTTTCAGTTTTGATGTTTCAGTATTTTAGTGTTTCGGATATTTGGTCTCTGGATTTTGGGCGTCGGTAGTTTGGGTTTTCGGGATTTAGTACTGGTTCCCTGAATTCACATCTTCCATGCCAAATATTTTCATAAATTTCTTCAAAAATGTACCCTCTTTTGTTATACTTTCCCTTTTGCACCCTCCAGACACATCTTCACTGCTACAAATCAAATTCCAGTCCCCACCTGCAAGTAATATTCCTTGCTGAAAACCGGTTATTACTCCCTGAATTTTCTTAAGCTGCATTATAGCAGTTTAGGGTAGAATATAAGTACATGCCTGTGTAATCCTCCTCCTTTGCCAGTAGCCCCTTAGCACTAAAAATCTGCCGTTATTATCTTTTTTTATCCACTTCTATCAATATTGGAACTCCTCTTGCAATTAATATAGGTACTCCTCTTTTCCTTTGTCCCAGGTATTCTGGTGAATAACCATCGTGAAAACCTTTCTCTCTCAAATTCACATGTTCAGTTCTTCCCAAGTGTCTTCCCTGTAACATAGCTATTTGCACTCTACATTTTTAATTTAGTTCACTACTGTTTATTTTTTGTATATCTGTGAGACCATTGATATTTAAAGACATTACAGAAAGCATCATTGTACTAAAAAAGTTATTCCCGCCTTTTATGTTCAACAGCTTTTTTGTTAAATATCTGGTTCCAGATTTTGTGTTACATGCATACACTGATTGACTGGTTGAACTTTTATGCAGTTGTTTCTAATCATAGCCATTTGAGCCTATGTCGCATCTTGTAAAATTTTCTTTCATTGAAAGACCACAAAAAATACCCCCTAACACCATTAACTTAGTAGTAACACACAAAACTATGTATATCTTCAAATATTGAAGTTTTACCTTCCTAATAAGAACAAATGTCCCAAACTGACGGCTACACTGCCAGACCTGAGTTAACACAAAGAAACAAATTACGAAACAAGACCAGAAACAGTAGAAAAACACAAATGAAGGTGAAGAACGTTGGAGCCAACTTTGCCTAATTAATTTTATTGAACACTTTCGTCCTTAATTTCATTGACTTCTTCAGAATAAAACAAAAACACTAACATACCTTTTATACTGTTTATCTCCTCCCTTCAATAACTAAATTAAGAATAATAACCATGGCAACCGATTAATTATGAAGTAATTCGGCTAAAAATGCTATATACTAAACATGCACACATACATACAAAAAAAATTACATTAAAACACCATAAATTTTGACGATAATAAATACATATTAAATACGTAAATAAAATCCCTTTAATAAATATTAAAAGATTTTGAACAATAAAATATGCAGATTTTAATTTTAAGACACGTGTCAAAGAGGTAGCTTCATTCAAACAAGGGGATCTGGTGGCATTAGTTTTCAACTTCCACTTAAACTCCTGGTATTCCAAAAATTGATCTCTTGGTCCACCTCTTTACCCCAAGCAAGTCTGGTCAATAACAGTACATTTGAAACTGTGGCTTGGATTTTGTTCCAGATGTTTATATAAAGCATTACTGTCTTATTTTATTTTTATAACATAAATGTGTTGGTAAATTCTCTTCTTCAAGCTGAGCTTAGTCTTACCAATGTAAAATGCCTTGCATATTTTACATAAGGCCATATTTACCACCCCTTTACTACCACAATAAAATCTGTTATGTAATTTAACCTCACCATAACTCAACCAAAAAAGCAAGACCCTTCCACAATATGTGGACACTGGGTACAGTGACCACATTTAACCATCTTACCATCATAACTTAACCTGACAGGGTGCTCTAATAGTGTTTTACAACATAAATCCATCCTATAAACAATAACAGGCATTATACCTACAATCTCCAAATACTGCTGGTCCACCCCAAATAATTTCCAGTTTCTCTGGATTATAGATCTCAATCCAAAGAAATTAGCATTAAAAGTAAAAAAAATGTTTTGGTAAATGTCTGGGGATTAATAACCTCCCTTTCATATTTATGTGGGACACCAACTCCACATCCCAACAGGGGAGTAAAATACCTGGTCCTTTTTTTTCCCATAACTTCATTAAATATATTCATCAAGAAAGCCTCCGGGTACCCTCTTGCTAAACATACTCCTTAATTTCTTACATTCATGAGAAAACTCCATTTCATCTGTAATCAACCTGGTTAATCTTGCACATTGTCCCTTAACCAGAGACTTTTTCTGATGCACAGGATGCATACTGTCGAAATGAAGAAACAAATTTGAGTATGTAGGCTTATAATAGATGATTGAATCCAAATATTTCCTTTCCCTGTTAAGCCTGATAGTTGAATCCAATAAATTAACCTATTCACCCTGGACATCCATCGTAAACCTTAAAAAATTGGTTGTAGTATGTAACTAATCAAAAAATTCTTCTAATCTATCCTCGCCTCCTTTCCAAAAGAACACCATATCGTCAAGGAGGCATCTCTAATAAACCCAGCATTCCTTAAATTCAGAATTAACAAAAATCATCTCCCAAAATGAAAGAACTGCATTAGCAAACTTTGGGGCATATACTGCTCCCATTGCCATGCCAGTTCTCTCTCTGAACAACTGGTTCTCGAATATCAAAAATATTGTTCTCCAAAACCATTGTCGTAAAGATCCTAAGAACACAAGCTTTGTTATTTCCTACTTCAGTATAAGGGCAGAGATATTGGTAAAACCAGTCAGTGCCAATATCATGAGGAATCTGAGTGTAAATCTTAAATGTCAATAGTGACAAATTTTAATTCCTCACTGAATTCCTTCAGAATTGTCAATAAAAAATCCCTTGAGTCTTTTAGTAGATATGGGTTATTACGAAAAATATCCTTTGTACAACAATCAATATATTTAGCTAAAGGAAAGGTCTTTGAAGCTTTAGCATCCACTATTGAATGCATAGGGAGGCCAGTGAGGATTTTAGGTAATTTGGAGGTGCCAAAAATGGTGGGAGCTGTTAGGGCTATGAACCAATGCAAAATTAAATCCGTCCCTAGGAACCTCTTGGTTAAATAACATTTCTTCTAGGGTTAAATCTATATCCTTGTATGCTATATTCATTTGATTTACAGATGTATCCTCGTATGTATCAGACTAGAGTACACCTAACATCGTATTAATGTAATTGTTTGTGTCCATAACCACTAAGCCCCCGCCCTTATCAGGCTTCATAATTCTAATATGTTTGTTCCCTATGGTTTCTTTTAATAAAGCTCTTTCATCCTCACTAAAATTATATTCCCCTGGAATACTAAGAGGGGACCTTAAAAAATTCCTAATTTCACATTCACAAATTTTCACAAAGAAACCATTGGATGGGGTGGAGGATTAAATGTACTAGGATCTTAATATTACAGCCCATCACCTGTTCTTGCTCACCACTATTTTTAAAGTAAAATACACAGTTAAGTTTCCTTAAAAAGAGCTTAAATTGCAACAAAACTTCTATTTTCACTTTCTTGGTTGGAAAAAAAGTTAAGCCATATTCAAATAATTAGTCCAATCAGTGTTAATTTCCAATGCACTGTAATTGTACATCCTAAAATCTTCATGGTTATTAAAAACAACTCGACACATCTAAGACCTGTTCTGCCATAATGTAGCTGTGCCTCTCCCTCCCCCTCCCTCTTGAGTGAGGGGTATACAGCTGATAAGTTACATCATCCTGGTTGTTTTTTTTTCCCTCCCGTCTGTTTTATTAATGTCTGGGACATCCTCAAAGGGGGATTTTCTAAAGGGTGTTCTCCTTGGGCCCCTTGTAGATTATCATAGTCCTTTCCTTCAGTGGTTCTATAATTATTACTATGATGTAAACCTCCATTTGGGGGAGGAGGCTATGCACAATCATTTTCACAATCGGACATATCCCTAGCCATTTTCTTGGCTTTCTTACACATTTCACTAACATTTTCCTCAACATTCAGTAGCAAAAGGTTATAGTGTTCCATCTTAGTCTCAAACAATAAAACATTCTGTATAATGTTGTCCAATTTTTCTATGTCCATATGTAAACCAACTATTTGTTTCTCATAGTTTTTTATAAAGTATAAAAGGTATGTTAATGTTTGTTGTTTTGTTCTGAAGAAGTCCGTGAAATTAAGGACAAAAGCGCTCAATAAAATTAATTATAGAAAGTCAGCTCCTAAATTTCTTCACCTTCATTTGTGTTTTTCTAACCTAAAAGAAACTTTATCCATGCTAAGAAGCATAGTGCACCTTGTGCTTCTACTAAGTGCTAACTGTTTTTGTCTTATCTTTATAGCTCTGCCAGCTGGGAAAACCCCAAAATGCTTTCAGAGAATATTTCTCTCTTCTTTTTTTCCCCTCAGCCAGTCACTTTCCACCAAACTGTAACCAATTTGTCTTTATCAGATTGTCTCCATAGAGACATGAGAACCAGACAGCCAATTTCTCATTATCAGATTGTCTCGAAGGAGACATGAGAACCAGACAGCCAATTTCTCTTTATCAGATTGTTTCCATGGAGACATGAGGGCCAGATACAAAATTGCTACTAAGCATACATTCATTTGCTAGAAAAAAAGCCTCATAATATTCAATATTTTATTTAATTTATTTGCTTTCTCTTAAAACTTGTTAATAAATCAATCTACGGTCTTTAATCCAGTCATTCCCACATGCAAGAATGAGAAAAGCACACTGTTTCTTTAGTCATGCTCTTTTAAAAAGGCTTTTTTTTATATTGCAGTGCCTACATTTCTTAGACCTGAACAAGAAGAAAGAGAGGGGAGAAAGAAAAAAAAAACAGCAGCACCTGTTTACACTCTCCATTATACTTAAAATAACTGAGAAAACTTTTTTAATTAGTTAACTTTTACTTCTCTCTTCCCCTCCCAAAAGCATTTTTCCAAACAATAATGACATGAAGTAGGGCATATGCTTTAGAGTCTCCAGGTCCAACAAACTCTGAGAAAGTCCAATATTTCCAGATTTTCTTGTTCTGTCATATTTCGCAAATGTAATTATTGCATTGTAATACCACATTGTTACTGGTTTTATTAATGTTTATCTCATCTCCCAAATTCCGTATCTGCTTTATTTCCAATGCACTCTCGATTCTTCTAGTCAACTATCGTGCACCCTTCCTTCTCTCCAATATTTCCTTTGAAACATTGGAAAAGGTTTCACAGGTATAGTATCTGTGTTTTTTATTAACAGAAGAACAAGAAGCAGAATCTCCTTCTGTTTCACAGCTCACTTTTTGTTGGACAAACTTTTGTATTTCCTCCTTCGCATGTACTTCATCAAAAATTATTTTGTCCCTCTAAGGAAGAATACGTTGAATACAACTGTGTAAGGCAGATTGAATCTCGCACCTGCATCTCAACATTCCCTGAATAGTGGAATAAATTTCCTCCTCTTCTGTCTGGTGTATAGTGAGTAGTCATTCTTCACAAACTCTGCTGACTCTTACTTTTAGACTTTTGTCCATCTGCCACAGTTTTCAGAATCAACTTCTTTTGCTGGTCGGATTACATCTTTATTGTTAATGGTCTAGGTTGCTTTCCCTTAGTCAGGTTTGGAGCATAGACATGGTGTGCCCTTTCATCTAACAACAACTGCTTTGGAATGCCCGTCCAGTTGCTTATTTGTGCTTTCATAAATTTAATGCAGTCTATTCCTTCCAGCTTCTCTGGTATAGCTGAAAATCTCAGGTTTCCCT
The DNA here is from genome assembly GCF_019279795.1 of Protopterus annectens. Classification (NCBI taxonomy): domain Eukaryota; kingdom Metazoa; phylum Chordata; order Ceratodontiformes; family Protopteridae; genus Protopterus; species Protopterus annectens. The sequence goes on along the minus strand of NC_056747.1, from coordinate 862,572,033 downwards.
AGGTGCTGTGTCCTCTAATTCTATTATTTTTTTAAACATGTCTTCCTGAGTAGTCTCATATTCAGCCAGCTCTTTCTTTATTTCATCCTCAGATTTTTGCAGCTTTATCACCTCATCTGAATGTGTTTAAAGCTTCTTACAGTTTTTCCAGCCTTTTGTTTGTGCTGATATACCTGCAGGTGCTTTGTTTATTTTAACGAGGTTTGTGCGCAGTTGTCTTGCATCTTCTTGTAGGTTACTGGAAGTAATGTCTGGAGGTTGCATTGCTTTTTGCTGAACAGCTGCAGAACTTTCCCCAGTCAGTGTTTCTTCCACAGTTTTTGTAGCTGATTTTTTTCCAGATCCTCTGTATTTAATGTTTCCTGGCATCCAGGCAGTGCACTTACTAGCCAGTTACTGAAAATTACCCATAAACACAAAAGTGTACTGGCCTTCTCTGCTAAGTTTCTGTTCTCACACTGGAAGAGCAAGAATTAAGCTGTTAATCAATGTGTAGTCATCTTGGAAGTCTCGATGATAAACAGTGTTCAGCCTAGATGGATCCATTGTGGAACTGTGAGCACAAAGCCTGGTAGTCATCCTTTTGGCCTCTGTACCATCTGTTTAACTTACCTGGTCTGTGTTTTACTTTCAGATCATAGTTCTGTAGATTAAGTAACATTTCATGCAGTCTTGGATATGATTCATCGAAACTCTTTGTGCTTTGCATGAATCTGTGATCTGTTTCAACATGAACTTCTTTATGATGGACATATACATGGAAGTACGCGCATCCATACATTATTGCTAGGAGCTTCCTTTTCACCTTTATTAAATTATCATGCAAGACTTAGGCAAACATACATTAACAGAAAAGAACTCAAACCATTTTAGCATTTCTCCATTTAAATACAATATAAGTCATATATATTTTCTTTGCTACTGTCATCAGTCCAGCATTACAAAAAAAATTTCTGAACTCTTGCCTTCCCTTAAACCTTACCCTTACTCCTCCTCTTAATGAACATTATTATGCATGTATTCTTCTCGCAATTTCCATTTACTTTTATGTAATTTCCTCTTTCCCTTTTCTAAAGATCCTTGTTTCAGTTAATACCTCAAATACAGTTTTTTGTTTTTCAGCAACATTAAACTTAATAAAACCTTACTGTGTCTAGGCAAGTCAGGTCCTGTATCCCAGCTCAGAAGAATCAATCTGATGATGTCAATTTTCATTTTATCTTCAACTGTTGAGTTCGGATCCAATCCTCTGATTCAGCACGTCCTTTATTTTAGCTCGTGGCCACCAAAAAAACTCTCAGGCTCCTCCCTTACCCACAATGCACCAACCCCTAACTTACTCGAGATGTCGTTTGCAGCTTTTGCAATTAGATGTGCTCATCTTGAGCTCTCGAGTGATCATTTCATATTACAGTGTGTTTTAATTTTATCTTTTTCAAACTAATTAACAGTTTGTCTTTCCTTCTCATTATATCTGTGTAGTTGTTTAATACCATAGTTGATATTGTTAGATTTCTATTCTCTACCGTTTATACTTTTTGTGTAATTCTCGATTTCTTGATACCATTGTTGGTTATCTGTCTCTCTCTTCTGTACACACATGCATATAAATATATATATATATATATATATATATATATATATATATATATAAAATGTGTGTGTGTCTGTATAAAAAAACCTTTCCTTTTCATTTAATCTGATCTCTAGGAGGCTGAGACTGATTGACTTGAGCCAATCCCCAAAAACCAGATCAGATCCTGGCTCCACTTGTAAGTATGGAATACTGCAGCAAGGGAGTGCACATAGATGTTGTGGTAGCGGCCACAAAGAAGGAACTTGCTGAGCAAAGTTCCTCTGTCCATCTCCCTAACAGTGAGTCTATGGCATTGGACAGATTTGGGAAATGTGTATTTGCTTCAGTGACTTTTGCCGTTAGGTTGCTGAACTGTCTGGCACACTTTACGAGACTACAAAGGGCTTTGAGAAAGGAACTGTCAAGATCCATTTCTGGAACTGATACTGCCGAGACTCAGACTTCTGTGGCCTTTCAATTGGCTAGCCTACAGGCTATTTCTAATTCTTCCACACAGCTGAAGGTACCTCAAGGGCAGCGGGTTCAGGCATTTCCATTGGGAGGCATGCCTGGATGCCCTTGTGTGATTTTGTGAACCCCTTCAAGTCCTTGTTCATTAATGCAGCCTTTGATGGCAGTTTGTTCATTGGCTGTAAAGTTAAAGACACACTCTCCAGGTGTGAAAAAAATGGAAAGACCCTGTCTCCAGTGGGCGTGCGTTTTTCAACCCCACAAAGGTCCTTCTGCAACATTCAGTGAGGAGGTAGAAAAATGTGGTTCAAGAATTCCCAGGGGTCCTTTCCAAGATCCATATGGAGACAGTTCCCCCAGAGGCAGAGGGGGAACTCAAATGGATGACACTGTCCATGCAGCAGAGGAGGACCGCAGAACCAGGGGGTTCCAGAGATTCCTTCTCATATAGACAAAATCAGCTCTTCTGAAAGGAGGCCTGCTTGTCAACCTCTGGAGGCAGTCGGGGGTCATTTATCCATGCACCAGTGAGCCTGTTTAGATGTAACAAAAGATATATGGGTGCAGAAGATGATTTCCAGAGGTTATATAATTCCCTTTTGTCTACCAGTTCCACCTGTATGCAAAATTCCAGAAGTTCCACCAAGTCAGGGGAAAGCAGCAGCACTAGAAATACAAAAGCTACTAGAAAACAGTCATCCAAGAGGTCCCACCAGACCATATAGAATCTAGAACCTACTCAAGGTTCTTCAGCTTTGGATCTCAGTGAATTGAGCAAAGCAGTTTGACACACACAGTTTTGGATGTCCACGGTTTAGTCCATTTTGCCTTTTCTAGGCAAGGACAACTGGATGTGCTTGAATGACCTTCAGTATGCATACTGTCATGTAAAAAGGAACATATAGCTCAGAAGGTATTTATGCTTCCGGCTGGGAGACCGTCACTACCAGTTAATGCACTGCCTTTTGGCCTCACCACAGCTTCCATGGTGTTTAACAAATGTATGGCAGTGTTAGCAGCTCATTTGCGACTGCAGGGATTCAGAGTGTCTCCATACTTAGACGACTGGGTCATTACCACCCTGACCAGGCATCTACTAATAAGAGTGAAAGATCATGTACTCAAGACTTGATCCCATCTAGGGATAACCATAAATTGCAGCAAGTCTCAAACACTGGAATTCATAGGAGCAGTTTTCAACACAGTTTCATTGACACATCCTCATCGTCTCTCGAGTGCAGAGTCAGATTCCAAGTCAGAAAAATAAGTCACAGTACCACAATTTCTGCTCGTTTGATTCTTCAAGCTTTGGGTTCAGTGTCAGTGAGAATAATTTTAGATCCTGTAGTAAGATTTTATATGAGAATTCATCAATGGATGTTAGCAACACAGCGGTCAGTTCTTTATCAATGCAAGTCGGCCCAAATAAGAATCACTCAGGTATGCAAAAGATACCTATGATGGTGGATTCAATCACATAGAGTTCTACAAGGCCTTCCTTTTATTTTCCCTTAGCCCAAGGTTGTACTGGCAATGGACACTTCCAAGATTGGATGGGGGGCACTATGTGGGGAAGACCGTCCAAGGCACTTTGTCCCCCAAAGAGGCCAGTATGTGCATCAGTGTCCTGGAAATGAGAGCAATGTGCTTAGCATTGCAGGCCTTTCAAGACTCTCTCCCTTTTGGGGCAATTAGAGTATGTGATGCAGACAGACAACATGTCAGTAGTCTGGGGCATAAACAAGGGGGAACCAGGTCTTACCCCTTGTGTTGAAGCCCTCAGAATGTGGCACTGCACGAGCTCTTCCAACCTTTTTCTGAAAGCAATGTACATTCCGGGAAGTCCAGCATGATAGGAGAAATATTGAGCAGGTCCATTCTAGTAGAAGTGGTCTCTCAGCCTGAAAGTGACAGAAATTAATTTCTGTCAGTGGAGCCAGCCTTGTTGCAATCATAGGTTGGTACGAGCCTATCGGCCCTAGGGCCTATGCAAGCCTAGCCATAACAATTCCCTGGATATTTCTTCCCACAATATTTACTTCTCTGGGCCCCTGTCTAGCAGGGCAACTGACATGATCCCCGGGGTAAATTTCCTATTTCCCATCCAATCATCAAGGTTCCTTTTGAAGAGGGCCAATGAGGCGCTCTACTTGACATGTATGAGCAGTCTATTCCAGAATATGGGGAGTCTCTGGGTCAGGAACCTATCCCTCCAGCATGTTTTGTTCATTGTGATGACAAGGATTAGATCCCTGGAGTGTGTGGCTCTGAGGGATTTGGATTTCTTTAATTGGAGCATGTCCAACAGCTCAGGGTTTGACATGGCCTTGTATGTTAAGCAGAGATTGCCTCTGAGTAGACGATATGCCACAGAGTATAGCTGGAGTTTTTTAGACGGTCAGCGTATGGCATCTGCTTTAGGCCTGTGATCCTTTTAGTCAGGTATTTCTGTGGCCTTTCCAGCTGTTGCAGATGTCTTGTGAGGTACATACCAAATGGGACATTATACTCTATAATGGGTCTATTGAGGGATGAGTACAGTGGGACAATGACCTCCTTTTTTCTGGATGAAAAGCCCTTGGTGATGAGGTGTGCCACATAGAAGGATTTCCTGACTGCTGTGGCGATGTGGTTATCGAAAGTGAGACCACTGTCCACCTGTGTCCCTAAGTCTCTCATCACACTTTCGATGTTTAGCGTCCTGCCACCTATGTGGTAATTCATGGGTACATGTTTTTTTCCAAAGGGGATAACTATCCATTTCTTGGCATTAAGCTTGAGCCCAGGGCTCTGGCACCAGACATCTGTTTCTGTAAGGTGTTTTTGTAGAATATCCACATCATTTGGGGATTCAATAATGGCTCCCAGTTTGCAGTCATCTGCAAACTTTGTTAGCCAGAGCCCCTTAGTGTTGGCCTGTACTTTCGAGAAGTAGATGCCAAACAAGAGTGGTCCCAGGACTGAACCCTGAGGTACTCCACTTGTCACTTGTCTGGAGCTGGATTTGGAGTCTGCTACTTTTACAGTCTGGGTTCTGTCAGTAAGCCAGTTGGTAACCCATCGAGTGACATAGGGATTTATGCCCAGCTTAGTAAGTTTATCTGTGATTCCAGAGTGGGGAATGGTGTCGAAGGCCTTGGCGAGGTCCAGATAGGCTGTGTGGACCACCTTACCATCGTCCATAGCTCTGGAGACTGATTCAAAGAAGTCAATCAGATTCAGGAGACAAGATCGGCCCTTCACAAACCCAAACTGGGTGGGGTCCAGTGTTTGAAGGTTGCCAATGTCTTTGTTTATAAGTTCCATGATAATGCGTTCCATGCCCTTGCAGATCAGGCTTGTCAGACTGATGGGACGGTATTTCCTGGCATCCAAGGTGGATCCTCCCTTGTGGAGCGGGATAACTGTAGCTGTGCGCCACTCAGTGGGCATGAAGCCTGAGGTGAGGCTATGATTAAACATGACACTTAGGTGAGATTGCCAGTTCATTTTGTAGTTCATGTAGTACACAGCCTGGGATGTCATCTGGTCCCATGGATGCTGTATTCTTAGCTTTAGAGAGTGCAGTTTCTACCTGTGTGGCCGTGATTATCGGAATTTGGCAATCTTTTGGTATTGAGATGGGCCCTATATGGGAGGAGAGGGGGGTGAAGTTGGCACTAAATTGATCTGCCAGGGTATTGGCAATATCCTTGGGATCAGTATATTTAATGCCATCCTGTTGTAGCTCAGATCTGAGCATTGCCATTTAGATTCTTGACATAACTATAGAATGCCTTGTGGTTGTCTTTGGAATCTTTGGCAATTTTATTTTTGTAACTAGCTTTTGAGGATTTTATGAGGGATCTCAGCTTCTTACTGAGGTTGGTGAGGGAGTTTTTTGCATCTTGGGATTTTCCTTTTTTCTGCAACAGTTTCTTCCTTTTGTTGTATAGTTTGTTTATAGCAGGGGACCACCAGATTGGCTTCTTTTTTTGGAGAAGAGCATCTTGGTTCTGTTTGGGATGGCACGATTCATGCACGAGTGGATGTGCTCGTATAGTGCCTTAGTGTAGGATTCTGCAGTCGAACGCCCAGATCCTGTCTGCGTGGGTGTTGTGAAGTTTGTCAATTCTGACTTCAGTAGCATGAAGTTGGCTTTGGAGAAGTTTTTTAAGGAGGTTTCCTTACTGGGGGGTGGGGGTGGGATGTGGATGTCAAAGGTGATTTGCTTATGGTCAGACCTGACCAATGAGGGGGTGACCACTGGTGTGGAGCATCTATCTCCCATGTTGGTAATGACCAGGTCTAGGATATTGGCTCCCCTGGTGGGAAAATGGATTAGTTGATCCCAGGGCGTTGGAATTTATGAATTCCAAGAACCGTTGGGAAAAGAGTTGGTACCCGAGTAGTTTTCCCAATTAATGGCAGGGTAGTTAAAAATCACCCAGTATTAGGGTGTTTGGTTGTAGCTTAATATTTTCCAGTATGTTTAGAAAGGTGTAGTGAGAGTCTTGGGGCATGGTGGGGGATCTGTAGCAAGCTACAATTTGGATTGCAGTCTTACCTAGTGTTAAATGCACCTGGAGAATTTCAGATGCATTGTGTTGGGCAACTAGCCTGGAGGTGTGAATATCCTTTGTGAATATGGACACTCCTCCACCTTTAGTGTTTCGGTCTTGGTTTTGTGGCCGAAAAGTGTGGTAAGAATTGTAGCCTGGTATTGCAGGGGTGCTGTCTGGGGCCTTGAACCAGGTCTCAGTTACTGCATAGATATCGATGTTCTCCATTTTTAGGAGTGCCTCGAGAGAGTGCATTTTGAGGTTTAGACTTCTAGCATTACCTTCAGATTTTGCATGCTTGTATCTGTTACGGTGGTGGTTTTATCCTTTGGACCTTGCCTAAAAAAGGCACTATAGGGGTGGCAAGAGCTTTAGCCAGTAACCTGAATCCCAGGGGTGACAGGTGCAGATCATCTCTGGCAAAGCATTGTGGTTTGTTGATCATGTCTTCTCAGGCAGACAAATACTGGATCCCCTTTGAATGACACCAGAAGCTTAGCCAATTGTTGAAGCCAATCATTTTGTCCTTATACTGTGGTATCATGCTGGGTGAAGGCAGGATGCTACTCAGGGCTAGGGTCATACCTGCCTGGGTCACATGATCCAAGAGCTCTTCCATGTCTCTTTTCATGTAGTCCAGGGAGAGGTACATCTCAAGTCATTCACTCCAGCATGGACAATGACAGAGTCATATTTGTACTTGTTGTGGAGGAGTGAGTGCATGCGTTATGTGGTGGATCCTCGCACCTGACAGGCAGCTGACTAATTTTCTCCTTGTTCAGCCTGGTGAGTGGGACATCAGTGTGCCTGACTATAGTCACCTATGACTTAAATGTTGGGTACATTGTCTTGCCGTAGGGGCTGTTGTTGGGTGGCACACTGGTGTTGTGAGCTATGTGTCACTTTGGTTGTGACTGGTGTTTTTTGCGTTTCGTCTTCGGAGGTCCTTGTTGCTTGGGCCGGTTAATTTTAAGGGCCTCTGCATATGTGGGTTTAGTGTTGCTATGTGTGGGTGTTGATGGTGTGGGTTTTGAAGGGCTATGAGTTGCTTGAGGTGTAATGCAGGTGTTAACCTTCTCCTCTTGACTGTCTAGCACAGTCTTGGCCGGAGAGAGCTTAGCTTGCAGTTTGGCTATGTAAGTGCATCTCTCGCAGGTTGTAGTGTTGGGTGGTAGGAGAAGAAGATTGTCTGTGTACATGAGGCAGTTGCCGCACTGCCCCAGTATGCCCAGATTCACCAGATGGACAGGAGAAATCACTGGAAGCTGACCCTTGGACATGCCTGTTTTGGTCAAAAAACAGATAGGAGGGCTCACCACGGCTAATAAAAACTCTTTTATTCCTGCAGTGCAAGTAAGCGCTTTCGCGTTCTCTCAATGCTTCATCAGACTTCAAAACAGTTACATTTCAAAAAAAATTCTTAAATATGGACACCAATACAAAGCACCCAATCAGCGTCATCATGCCATCATCACATGTTTAAATCACTTAAAAAATAAAGGCATACATCATAAAATATATCTCTATCATAATAAACATAATGTGCCTTCCTAAAACATAAAAACAAACATAACATTTCAACAAACATATATATATATATATATATATATATATATAAACTATATCAATAAAAATAGCAGAATCAAGGAAATTCAAAAAATCAATGTTTATAAGGACGTGCTGCTAGAAAAGGTTTTAAACTAACCTTTTCATTAAGCCCTCGTCCTCTATATGCCTGTACTCTGATGATCCATCTATTCTCACATTCTTCCGTTTGATTTTTTATATTCCCTAATCTTTTCGTTCTTTTCATTAACTGTAGTACACCGAACTTAAGAGTGTGATGTCCCTACACTTAATATGTGTCTAGCTAAGGCATTGTGATCATCCTCCTTGTTGATGGCATATACATGTTCCCTCACACGTTCCCTGAGACTTCTGTTCGTCTTACCTACATAAAAACACGAACATGCCTGGCAAACAGCCCGATAGACTAAATCTCTTGACTTACAATCAGCATAGAAGTCAAAATTAAAAGAATTTCTCGTATCTGGGTGTATAAAGACATTATTTCCTGACATATATGTGCATTGATGACACCCTCTACAGGGAAATGCACCCTTCCTATTTGATATAGTCACTCCCTTGTCATTGTCCTCATAACAAAGTAACCTCTTCAGAGATTTCATATTCCTATAACTGAACCTAGGTTTATTGCCTACTATTTCAGAAATAGTATCATCAGTAGTAAGGACACTCCAGTTCTTATTTATAATATCCTTTATCTTCATATTCTTATTGGAATAAGGAATTATAATCCTATTAATAGCTGTATGATGTCCTCTGTTAACTTCAGCGGTATCACAGCCTTGGTGTCTATATAAATATGGTTTGCCCTTGCCTCTCCTCATCGAGTCGGTATTACTATAGATGTTTTCTACTTCATTCTCATTATAACCTCTTGCTAAGAGATTGCCGACTAGCATCCCCTGTTTACAATTAAAAACCTCATCTTCTGTAGTCAAACGAGACTCAAGAGAGTTTGGCTCTCTACTATATTACCATAAATATGTTGTGGATGCATGCTACTACGATGTAGAATACCATTCCTCCAACAAGATTTCCTGTATATTTCTGAATGTACCACCCCATTTCTCTTTGATATCTGTACATCTAGGAAATCAATCACATCATTAGAGCATTTATGTTCAAAACTCAAGAAATTTGTCGTACCATTTATATATTCAATGAATTCAGTTAACCCATCCATAGTCCCATCCCATACAAAAAACACATCATCCACAAAATGCCTGTAGAACTTGATGTTGTTAGCATAGTTCATGTTGGATGTGACATATGTATTCTCCCAGTATGCCAACACAAGGTTGGCATACGAGTTGGCACAAGGGGTGCCCATTGCAACCCCTTTTCTTTGTAGGTAATAGTTGTCATTATACATGAATGCATTATTATTAAGTACCAAATCAAGTAGCATACTGATTTTAATAAGATCCCTGTGCACTCCTTTCTCGATAAGGTAGATATTCCACCCTACATTATTAGGTATGGTAGTAAACAAAGATACCACATTTATTGTGACCAACAACTCATCATCAGTTGTATTGTGTGCAGAAAGATATGCACCATAATCCTCCAAAAACTGTTGTGTTTCCTTAAGTACAGTTGTGTCATTAACTATCGGTCTAAGATGTTTCTCAATATATATGGATGCCGGCTCCATAAGCCACCCCCCACCAGAAACAATGGGTCTCATTGGTGGGCAGACCAAAGTTTTGTGGATCTTGGGGAGTCCTCTAAATGAAGGAACCAATGGTGAATCAACCAACAAATATTTATATAGTTCATCTATCACACCACATAATAAGTCATATAATTCTGCATGCACATTCTTAATTAATCTATCTAATGATAAATTATTGAGCATAGAATATGTGTTAACATCATTTAGCATGTTCTTCATAGTATTGGAGTACATAACGTAGTCTAAAACCACAATTGCACCCCCCTTATCTGGCTGTTTAATCACAATATTATCATTGTCCTGTAGCCCTTTAATAGATGTAAATTCATCAAAGGACAAGTTATAAAACTCAGATCTAGTACGAGACTGATACAGTTCAAAGATATCACGTTCACATGCCCTATCAAATGCCTCAAGCAGAGGATGAGATAGAGGTATATAAGTAGAGGGCTTCCTAAACACATTACCACTTATAGCATTATTGTTACCAAACTGCATTCTTAAACTCACACCTCTAACAAAATTCTTAATGTCCAGTAAAACATCAGTAATGTCAGCAGATCTTGAGGGTATAAACGATAAACCACGATTTAGTAAAGACAACTCACCGTTGGTTAAAGTATAACTAGATAAATTAACCACTAAGTTTTGGTAGTTGGTTTCTGGATTTTCCTCTGAAAATCGTACCTGCCTTCCGATGTCTTCCGTTTCCTGGTGTTTACCTGTGGCGACCATGACAATCTGTCCTGTTGTCGTATCGGTAAAGGGAACGAAACTGTGGAATTCAGTTTACGCTTATCGCTGGAAGATGTATTCACTGCTGTTTTGTTGTTGGATGTACAAGGAATGTCCTTGTGCAAAGGCTCCATCGCTGATGCAGTTGCTGCCAAATCCAACACATCGGAAAGGCCCTCACCTCTATAGCACTCCCCTCTATGTTCCGTTGAAACGATACTGATGGTCTTAGGGCGCACAGATGGTGCATTACGTGATGACATAATGGCAGTGGGAGTGTTCAGTCCTCCAGAACTCGTGTATGCTGCAGCTTCAGTGTGGTTAACACGAGCATTAGCTTGATTGCTAGTGTGTCTAGTGCGCTCTCGGCCATGAAAAGACCTGGCCGATATGAAAATCAGTGAAGTCACGCTCTAACTTCTTTTTCTTTTCCAATAGCTGTTTATTATCTAAAATCGATAGCCGGAGAGTCATATCAGCTATAAAAGACTCTTTCTCCTCGGCAGTCATACAGTTTCTAAGATCAGCATTCATTGACAAGATATCTTGTATTAGACATGTCTCTGTAAGCCCATATTGTTCAATTAGTATATTAATATAGCCAAAACTGACATCCAAATTCAATTTTTGCCATTTGGTCAACAAGTCAGGATAGGTGGTACCAAAAGTGGGCATCATGAGAACTCTGTCCTCTCGGTACCACCTTAAATGTTAAACATGCCTCCATATGCTGTCGTTGCCATTGTACAATTCTTAATCTTTGTAAGGTATTCTCAAGTTTACGTGTAAGTTGAACGACTTCTATATTTCTATCAATACTCACAGTGTTCTGGCCATCTCTAGTTAATTCCTGTGAAGTAAACTTAAGGAGTGGATTCACAGTCATTTTTAAAAATCCTCTCAATGGACAGTTGGTATTCACCTCACTATCAAGTAGTTCAGCTATGTCCCAGGAACCGAACGAAACCAAGTATCAGAGAAAACACAACAAACAGTCCTGGATAAGGAGCCCTCTCAGATCCAATATCAAAAGTCAAAAAACAGATGGGGCTCACCACGGCTAATAAAAACTCTTTTATTCCTGCAGTGCAAGTAAGCGCTTTCGCTTTCTCTCAACGCTTCATCAGACTTCAAAACAGTTACATTTCAAAAAAACATTGTTAAATATGGACACCAATACAAAGCACCAAATCAGCATCATCATAGCATCATCACATGTTTAAATCACTTAAAAAATAAAGGCATACATCATAAAATATATCTCAATCATAATAAACATAATGTGCCTTCCTAAAACATAAAAACAAACATAACATTTCAACAAACATATATATATATATATATATATATATATATATATATATATATATATATATATATATATAAACTATATCAGTAAAAATAGCAGAATCAAGGAAATTCAAAAAATCAATGTTTATAAGGACGTGCTGCTAGAAAAGGTTTTAAACTAACCTTCTCATTAAGCCCTCATCCTCTATATGCCTGTTATCTGATGATCCATCTATTAGGCATATAGAGGATGAGGGCTTAATGAGAAGGTTAGTTTAAAACCTTTTCTAGCAGCACGTCCTTATAAACATTGATTTTTTGAATTTCCTTGATTCTGCTATTTTTATTGATATAGTTTATATATATATATATATATATATATATATATATATATATATATATATATATATATATGTTTGTTGAAATGTTATGTTTGTTTTATGTTTTAGGAAGGCACATTATGTTTATTATGATAGAGATATATTTTATGATGTATGCCTTTATTTTTTAAGTGATTTAAACATGTGATGATGCTATGATGATGCTGATTGGGTGCTTTGTATTGGTGTCCATATTTAACAATGTTTTTTTGAAATGTAACTGTTTTGAAGTCTGATGAAGCGTTGAGAGAAAGCGCTTACTTGCACTGCAGGAATAAAAGAGTTTTATTAGTGGTGAGCCCTATCTGTTTTTTGACTTTTGATATTGGATCTGAGAGGGCTCCTTATCCAGGACTGTTTGTTGTGTTTTCTCTGATACTTGGTTTATTTCGGTTCCTGGGACATGGCTGAACTACTTGATAGTGAGGTGAATACCAACTGTCCATTGAGAGGATTTTTAAAAATGACTCTGAATCCACTCCTTAAGTTTACTTCACAGGAATTAACTAGAGATGGCCAGAACACTGTGAGTATTGATAGAAATATAGAAGTCATTCAACTTGCACGTAAACTTGAGAATACCTTACAAAGATTAAGAATTGTACAATGGCAACAACAGCATATGGAGGCATGTTTAACCGAGAGGACTGAGAGTTCTCAAGATGCCCACTTTTAGTACCACCTATCCTGACTTGTTGACCAAATGGCAAAAATTGCATTTGGATGTCAGTTTTGGCTATATTAATATATTAATTGAACAATATGGGCTTACAGAGACATGTCTAATACAAGATATTTTGTCAATGGATGCTGATCTTAGAAACTGTATGAATGCCGAGGAGAAAGAGTCTTTTATAGCTGATATGACTCTCCGGCTATCGATTTTAGATAATAAACAGCTATTGGAAAAGAAAAAGAAGTTAGAGCGTGACTTCACTGATTTTCATATCGGCCAGGTCTTTTCATGGCCGAGAGCTGCACTTCAGACACACTAGCAATCAAGCTAATGCTCGTGTCAACCACACTGAAGCTGCAGCATACATGAGTTCTGGAGGACTGAACACTCCCACTGCCGTTATGACATCACGTAGTGCACCATCTGTGCGCCCTAAGACCATCAGTATCATTTCAACGGAAGATAGAGGGGAGTGCTATAGAGGTGAGGGTCTTTCCGATGTTTTGGATTTGGCAGCAACTGCATCAGCGATGGAGCCTTGCACAAGGATATTCCTTGTACATCCAACGACAAAACAGCAGTGAATACATCTTCCAGCGATAAGCGTAAACTGAATTCCACAGTTTCGTTCCCTTTACCGATACGACAACAGGACAGATTGTCATGGTCGCCACAGGTAAACACCAGGAAATGGAAGACATCGGAAGGCAGGTACGATTTTCAGAGGAAAATCCAGAAACCAACTACCAAAACTTAGTGGTTAATTTATCTAGTTATACTTTAACCAACGTTGAGTTGTCTTTACTAAATCGTGGTTTATCATTTATACCCTCAAGATCTGCTGACATTACTGATGTTTTACTGGACATTAAGAATTTTGTTAGAGGTGTGAGTTTAAGAATGCAGTTTGGTAACAATAATGCTATAAGTGGTAATGTGTTTAGGAAGCCGTCTACTTATATACATCTATCTCATCCTCTGCTTGAGGCATTTGATAGGGCATGTGAACGTGATATCTTTGAACTGTATCAGTCTCAGCATTAGATCTGAGTTTTATAACTTGTCCTTTGATGAATTTATATCTATTAAAGGGCTACAGGACAATGATAATATTGTGATTAGACAGGCAGATAAGGGGGGTGCAATTGTGGTTTTAGACTACGTTATGTACTCCAATACTATGAAGAACATGCTAAATGATGTTAACACATATTCTATGCTCAATAATTTATCATTAGATAGATTAATTAAGAATGTGCATGCAGAATTATATGACTTATTATTATGTGGTGTGATAGATGATGAACTATATAAATATTTGTTGGTTGATTCACCATTGGTTCCTTCATTTAGAGGACTCCCCAAGATCCACAAAACTTTGGTCTGCCCACCAATGAGACCCATTGTTTCTGGTGGGGGGTGGCTTATGAAGCCAGCATCCATATATATTGAGAAACATCTTAGACCGATAGCTAATGACACGACAACTATACTTAAGGATACACAACAGTTTTTGGAGGATTATGGTGCATATCTTTCTGCACACAATACAACTGATGATGAGTTGTTGGTCACAATAAATGTGGTATCTTTGTTTACTACCATACCTAATGATGTAGGGATGGAATATCTAAGGTTATACCTTATCGAGAAAGGAGTGCACAGGGATCTGGTTATTAAAATCAGTATGCTACTTGATTTGGTACTTAATAATAATGTATTCATGTATAATGACAACTATTACCTACAAAGAAAAGGGGTTGCAATGGGCACCCCTTGTGCCAACTCGTATGGCAACCTTGTGTTGGCATACTGGGAGAATACATATGTCACATCCAACATGAACTATGCTAACAACATCAAGTTCTACAGGCTTTGTGGACGATGTGTTTTGTATGGGATGGACTATGGATGGGTTAACTGAATTCATTGAATATATAAATGGTACGACAAATTTCTTGAGTTTTGAACATAAATGCTCTAATGATGTGATTGATATCTGTACATCTAGGAAATCAAAGAGAAATGGGGTGGTACATTCAGAAATATACAGGAAATCTTGTTGGAGGAATGGTATTCTACATCGCAGTAGCATGCATCCACAACATATTTATGGTAATATAGTAGAGAGCCAGACCCTAAGTCTTTGTTGGACTGCAGAAGATGAGGTTTTTAATTGTAAACAGGGGATGCTAGTCGGCAATCTCTTAGCAAGAGGTTATAATGAGAAAGAAGTAGAAAACATCTATAGTAATACCGACTCGATGAGGAGAGGCAAGGGCAAACCATATTTATATAGACACCAAGGCTGTGATACCGCTGAAGTTAACAGAGGACATCATACAGCTATTAATAGGATTATAATTCCTGATTCCAATAAGAATATGAAGATAAAGGATATTATAAATAAGAACTGGAGTGTTCTTACTACTGATGATACTATTTCTGAAATAGTAGGCAATAAACCTAGGTTCAGTTATAGGAATATGAAATCTCTGAAGAGGTTACTTTATGAGGACAATGACAAGGGACTGACTATATCAAATAGGAAGGGTACATTTCCCTGTAGAGGGTGTCATCAATGCACATATATGTCAGGAAATAATGTCTTTACACACCCAGATACGGGAAATTCTTTTAATTTTGACTTCTATGCTGATTGTAAGTCAAGAGATTTAGTCTATCTGGCTGTTTGCCAGGCATGTTCGTGTTTTTATGTAGGTAAGACGAACAGAAGTCTCAGGGAACGTGTGAGGGAACATGTATATGCCATCAACAAGGAGGATGATCACAATGCCTTAGCTAGACACATATTAAGTGTAGGGACATCACACTCTTTTAAGTTCAGTGTACTACAGTTAATGAAAAGAGCGAAAAGATTAGGGAATATAAAAAATGAAACGGAAGAATGTGAGAATAGATGGATCATCAGATTACAGGCATATAGAGGACGAGGGCTTAATGAGAAGGTTAGTTTAAAACCTTTTCTAGCAGCATGTCCTTATAAACATTGATTTTTTGAATTTCCTTGATTCTGCTATTTTTATTGATATAGTTTATATATATATATATATATATATATATATATATATATATATATATGTATATATGTTGAAATGTTATGTTCGTTTTTATGTTTTAGGAAGGCACATTATGTTTATTATGATAGAGATATATTTTATGATGTATGCCTTTATTTTCTAACTGATTTAAACATGTGATGATGCTATGATGATGCTGATTGGGTGCTTTGTATTGGTGTCCATATTTAAGAATGTTTTTTTGAAATGTAACTGTCTTGAAGTCTGATGAAGCGTTGAGAGAACGCGAAAGCGCTTACTTGCACTGCAGGAATAAAAGAGTTTTTATTAGCCGTGGTGAGCCCTATCTGTTTTTTGACTTTTGATATTGGATCTGAGAGGGCTCTTTATCCAGGACTGTTTATTGTGTTTTCTCTGATGCCTGTTTATGTGCTTTTTTGTAAAGTTTAAGAGCTGTTTTCTCTTACCTTTGCAAGGTACTCTGCAATTATAGGCTGTTTAGTGCCTATGATTAATTTCTCCTTATTGACAAGGAGAGCTGAGTGCTTGAATCAGTTTCAGGCTTCCTAGTGCTTTCCAACAGGTTCTACAGCAGGTGCTAGTCACAGGGGTTCAGATTTTAGTGCTACTACTGAGAAATCAGCTAGTTCTAAGGGAAAATTTGAAGAGCAGACCTTCTAGCACCTGGAATAGTTTAACTGTAGCCTTGCAGTGCTGCACGATGTGAAAAGTGTGCAAACACATGCGTTTTTAAGCCAGAAAGTTGAAAGGGATAGAAATCAGCCCAAAAAGGCTAACAAAATTACAATTTCAAAGCTGGAAACCACTTCTCCAGCATTAGATAGGCAGTACAATGCTCACTGGTAAGCAGTAGGACTTCCCACTACCACAGCAAGGTCTGGATAGCTCTGGGCACAGAAAATAAAGTCCTGAGACAAACAAAGCTTGGGATATGGACTGGCTAGAAAAGGTGGGAAACGAGCAAACAAGATAGAATTTTTTTTTGTTGAAACAGGGTAAACAATGCAATAATACAGTAAATAAACACAGAAAAGGCTGACACACTTTTTTTGTATCTTCCCTAAACAGCAAGTGCAGCAGCTTCTTTGCCCTGATCCCCCTACTGGGGGAATCGTCGAGGGATGCTGTACTTCATGATTGGCCTCCCCGGCCTTTTGTATGCTTACCCACCAACTCCCCTAATTCCAGAATTTCTGCAGAAAGCTCCCCAGTTAAAGAGCAAAGTCATCCTCATTGCACTTTATTCACCTCAACAGACTTGGTTCCCTTTCCTTTGGCCTCATCTCCTTTTCTACCTTGGATTCTAGATCCAGTTCCAGACCTTCTGTCTCACCCAACAGATACGATTCATCAGGATATCTCAAACATCAGGCTAACACTGTGGTTTCTCCAATCCCATTAATAGCAAGACAACCAGTGCTGCCTTCTCCTCTCCATCATATACTTTTATCTTCCTGTAAAGCTTCTACAAGAAAACTTTACAGAAGTAAATGGAAAAAGTTTGTTTTTTGGGCATATCAGAAATGCATTGACCTCTTCTCAGCTCCTGTACAAAGTTTTCTTGAGTTTTTGACAATGATTTTTAATGAGGGTGCTAGCTCCTCAACAATTAAGAGTTCATGTAGCAGCAATTTCCAAATTTCATATTGGGTTTCACAATTCCTCCTTGGCTTCATATAAGCTTTGTAAGGCTTTTTTTGAGAGCATTCTCCTGCTGAGACATCCCTATAAAGATCCTACTCCATCATGGGATTTAAATCTTGTACTGTAGACTTTAATTCATTCCCTTTTGAAACAGCGGCAAAATGTGATCTTTATTTTCTGACCTGGAAACTGTTTTCTAGTGGCCATTACCTCTGCTAGAAGAATTTTAGAACTTCAAAACTTCAAGCATTGTTCTCTAAAACTCTCTACTTAATTTTTCCTAAGGGTAGAGGATCATTATGTACCAACCCTTCTTTTCCTTCCTAATGTGGTGTCAGAATCCAATATTAACCAGTCCATTAACCTGCCAGTCTTCTTTCCTGAATTCTCAAACAAAGGTGAATATATATTGCATTTATTGGATGTCAATAGACAATTACATTTTTTCTTAGAACAAAAGAAATGAGGAAGGCATATCAATTATTTGTTTCCTTTGCAGATCCTAAATTGGGCAAATCATTTGCAAAGTTAACTCTAGCCAGATAGCCGACAGATTGCATATCATTCATCTACAACAAATTGGGCCTATCCTTACCAAGACCATTAAGAGCCCATTCAACTAGGTCCATGGCTACATCTTCAGTGTTTCTCTCGAGCTTCTGTGGATGACATATGTGCAGCTGCAACTTGGGTTAATCCTCGTACCTTTATTACTCATTGAAAACTGGATCTGGTCTTGAGGGGAAGAACAACCTTTGGCTCAGCTGTGCTCAGGAGTATCCTTCCTTAGAGTCCACCTGGGAATTTAGGTAGCTGGGGACTCTGTCCCAACAGTTGAGGATAGAATGAAAAGGGACATAATCAGATAAAAAAGTTATGTGCTTACCATAATGTTCCATCTGTGTTGTCAATTTTCAATCTTCCTCAACTTCCCACCCATCAACTCCCAGCCTTTTTCTCAGATGATTTCTGGAAGAACAAGAGCACACAGGGACACCGTTGTCCCTCATATTAAGCTCTAGACGTATTTTTTTCTGATGAAAAATATCAGTATGTCGTACTTTAGGTAAAACCGCAAATAGGATTGGGGGTATGATGGTGGTTGGTGCATTATGGGTAAGGGAGGAGCTTGAGTGTTTTTTGGTGGCCACAAACTGAAGTAACAGCTGAGTTGGATCTGAGGCTCGGATCCAAACCCAACAGTTGAGGACGAATGGAAATGGACAACACAGATGGAATGTTATGGTAAGTACATAACTTTCTTTTCCTTACTTACAACCATTTGCTCACCAAATATTTCTGACAGAGTACTCTGCAGGGAATTTTTTTTAAATCTGCCAACTCATTACTGTTCCTAGTTACCTCTTTCTTCTCCTTCACACCTTTATCATTTGCCAGTTACTTGAAGAAAAATTCTTTGAAGTTTGCTTGGGGTATAAAAATACCTATGCAAATACTTCCAAGCAAAGATTCTACATATTCTGGACTTGTTTGCCTACTTGGGAGATGTACATATTGTTTTATTGTAAATTACTTTTCCATGCTGTCTTCCCAATCTTTTCTAACCTCCTCTGATTGATTTTTATAGTTATCATGCCATATTTTACATGCCCTTCTAATTTGGAAACTGTACCAGAGCAGGTCTTTCACTTAATATCTCCCTATCCCTTTCTGTTTGCTGAAGTCTGAAATCAAGCCCTGGTAGGGAAAGCAGTCTCTAGCATGCAGTCCAAATGTCTTCTTGGCTTCATCCCACTCTTTTACCTTTCCTGCTTGAGTTGTTTGTTCCCAGTATCTTGGTTCCTTTGTCAGGTTTCTACAGTAAATTCCAGTCCCCTCTTATCTGTTTTCTATACCCGTACTTGCAGGCATCCCTATTGGCAACATTTCCTTTCTCCATTCTTGTATTGGCACAGTTCTTAGAATACTTTCAGAATATAGTAATCTGCATGGTGGTTATTCTTCTCCTTAAGGATCTGCATCCAAAATCCCACACACACTATTTCTTGAACTTTCCCCTTTTTGTCATCATCTCTTTCTACTTTGAATTATAAGCTTCTGCTTGTGTTACTTGTATGAGCCTTAACTGTGTAGTTCTAAAATATCCTTTCGAACCAGGTAAACCTAAGCTACCTTGTTCTTTTGGAAGGATCAACTTATTCCACTTAACTCTTACACTATTTCCCTTCCAGATAAATTCATTCAATCTTTTTTTATTAATTATTGCCCACAACTTCTCCTCGGGTTGATAAGTGTGCCTGACCTCTGTACAAGGCTAAAGGAACTAAAAACATTTTCACTGTTTGCATCTTAATGTCTATATTCACTGCTTGTATCCCCCTAGATAAGAGTTTGCATTTTCTCAATTTTTGTATTATTTTTTGTTTAGTCTCTTCCCACATATCCTTAGCTGCCATAACAAAAGCCTTTTTAATCCATACTCCTAAATACTTCAGCTTGTATCCGCATACATATGGGTATTGCTAAACCAATTTGTGTGGGTCTGTATAATTTATGGCTGTAGTAATTTTATCTTCATTAATTTTATATCCCAAAAAGACTTGAAACTGTCTAAAAATGTTCCTTACCACTGAGATATCCTTTTTCTGGATTTATCAGGTACAAAATTATATCATCTGCAAATAAAGCCAATATGTCTTGATTTTCATACCAGTTATATTCTTGTTTTTTGAGTTGTTATATTTTCTTTGCCAGTAACAGTAAATGTAAAGCAAATAAAAAAAGGAAAAGAGAAGACCCATGTCTAGTGTCTCTGATCAAACACAGCTTATCTGAGAAGAACCCTCCCACTTTAATTCTTGACTCCGATCCTTCATGTATCCTCCTAGTTAACCTTATTATATCAGGGAATGCAAGTGCTTCCAATGGCCTGCTCATAAAATCCCAGCTTACTCTGTTAAATGCTTTCTCTAAATCAAGACTTACCAACATCAGAGTTTTTTTCTTACATTCTGCTTCCCTATGGATCATCATTGTTCTATTAATGTTGTCAAATGTTTGCTTCCCCTCCACAAAATCACACTGATCCTTATCTATCAATTTTGGTAACACCTTTGGCATTCTTTTAAGTAGTATAGAAATAAACACTTTAAAATTTTGTTTAAAATTGAAACTGTTCTGTATGATGTTGGATCTGAATATTCTTTGCCATTTTAGGTAACAGCTTTTTTCCAAGATGTTGGTGCTTCCTCTCCTTTTAAAATACTGTTAAAACAAAATCTTCTAGATTTATCACATTCTTCCCTTATAATTTCCAGATTTCTATAGGAATGGCATCTGATTGCTTGGAGCTGTGCCTGTCTGTCTATACATGTCTTTTTGTACATTTGTACATGCTCTGAATCCATGGTTAACTGTTCTCTTCTCTTGTAGAATCACAGCTCTGGCATCTACATGTAGCACAATCAATTCATTCACATCATAATGGTGTATCTATAATTAGTTTTCAAGCATATCAAAATTATTGTTCATTACTCCATTCCCAGGCTTCAGTTTTGCTCTAATAGCTTACTTAGAGGCATAGTTATCCCAGGCATTTTGATTTCAAATTTTGAAGGGTACAGCATCTTTCCTAAAAATGTTTGTGATGCCTTCTTGTCTTCTGACTGTGGCATTTGCACAACTGCTTCAGTTCCTTTAATGTTGGAATATGATTTCTGTATTTCAAATTTCACTGTTTTAAATAAGTAATTACTTGCCCTTTGTTATGCTGTTTTTCTACTCAGACTCTCATTATTTTACTGTTTGCTTGCCGCACATTCCAGACCTTTAAGTTCTTGGGCACTCCATAGTATTGATGAAATAAAAGAAAGCTCAGGAATCTGTACTTCTCTAATGGAGTATTAATAAACACAGTCTGGGCCTGTGCTTATCCAGACTTGCATGCAAGAATCTGTATGTGTGTGTAGTACTGAAGAAAAAAATTGAAATTTTGATCCCAGTTTTTCATTTGAAAGAAAAAGGTAATCCTCTTGTTTGTTATTCTGGTCTTGCAGATCAATACAGATAAGAACGTTATCTTACTTCATATCAACATCCATACCATTAAATCATTCATTTGGCCGTTACTGTTTCTTTCTTTTAATGTTTTTTATTTGGTTTTAAAACAATAGATAAACATCTCCATTATAAATAAAATATTTACATAGGCCCAGAGACAATCAATACATCAAAGTTATAGATATTAACAACAATTAATATTTTTCAAGCAAGTCTTTAAGTTTAAGCTAAGATTTATGTGAATGTAAAATTAGAAGTTCTTGTCATAGTATGGAGTTCACTACTGTGAACAATTTTTGCCATACTAATAAATTCAACACTAGAGGGGATAACTTTGCTTTTCCAGTTTTTTAGTAATTACTTTTCTGGCTATAGCAAGAATAGACCAAAGAAGAGGCATTTGGGTTTTTGGAATTCTCAGGAATCGGAGCATTATGTAAAACTAAAGATTTAAAATTATTACATCTATCTGATCACAGAGCTTGAATGAAGTTAATTTCTTTCCAAAAAGGGGTGATGACTTTACATTCATATACCGTATGCCTCCAATCAGCTATTATTTCAGAATCATATCTCTAGCATTTAATTCTATTTAATTGACACACAACTGTAATTTTGTTAAGAATGACAAAAGCTCTGTATAAGAATTTCCAAGTGAAAAATTTCCAGTGTAATGAAGATGTGGATATTCTTCGTCTTTCACTGTTGCAGTCATTACATTTGGGTTATCTGCTTGCAGGTAACCCTCAGTCTGCCTGATTAACAAAGTCTTGGGGCCTGCATCGGTTGCTGTCTCTTCCGTGAAGTCAGGTCGCCAGGGGTATAAAACATGCAGCCGATGTCATTACACCAGTCTTTCTTGCCGTGCGGTGCCCGAAGCAGAAGCAGTAGTTCACAAGTGCCGGTCGGCCGACTCCTGAAATTTTCGTTTTCGAGTTTCAGAACCAAAGTCTTCAACTAAAAGCTAAGTACCCCATTGGGGAAACTTTTTCTTGCTCTAAACCAATGTCAGTAAAAGTAAATAATTGCATTTCTTGTGGAAAGCAAATACCTCATAAAAATTTTCATTCGTACTGCATTCCTTGCCTAGGCCCTGACCACAACGTACCTCGCTGTCACTTTTGTGCCTTATTTAAACCACGAACTATCTATCATCGGTACATTTGCGCTTCTAAATTTTTTGGTGCTCTGTTCAATTATCCTGATATTTCTTCAGTAAGCCATCCGACTACCGACATTCCGAAGAAACGCAAAGATAAAGATAGAGACAGGCCGCCCAGTTCGCCGGTACTCAGTGAGGCGTTTTCGCAGCCCCTGATACCCGCTACTTCAGATTCGCAGGCCTCGAGACCCATTCGAAGTCCGTTATGCCGCGAGCCGCTTCAACTGTGGAACCTGCGGATGTGTCTACCTTGGATGGGTCCAGAGGCGCTGTGCAGGCACCTGCTTCTGAGTGTGTATTCAGGCCTACTGAGTTGCATATTAAACCGGTGCCATCTTCTTCTTCTTCAAGGCCTAAAACTCGAACCATGCCTAGAAAACTGACACCCAGACCGCATGGTCAGGCATCTATGCCTAAAGAAAATAAGAATGACTGAAGACCTTACTACTTTAATCAGGGGAAGCCAACCTTCCCCCTCTAAGAGAACTAGGACTGAGTTTGCTTATGATACTTCTGACCAGGATTCTGAAATTTCTGTTTCCTCTGAGGACCAGGATTTACCCTTATCTACCTATAAGGATTCTGATGCTGAGGACTCTAACCCCCCCCCCCCCCCCAGTGGATTTCTCTTTTGGTGAAACCTTGCATACTCTCAGGGAGATTTTTCATTGGGAAAGTCAGGATTTCTCTGATTCTAAAAAGAGGCTTAGGGATTTCTTGCTCCTGCCCCAGCACAGGCCTTTAGCTATACCTCCTGTACTGGACATTGTTGATGATGCCTTTTCGGAATCTAGCATGGTCCCTTACTCTTTACATCATGCTTCCAGAAAACCGGATAGATATTACAGGGTTTCTGACTCTCACAAGTTCCTTTTCAAAAATCCTACTGCGGATCCTGAAATCATTTCACAGGGACCCAAGGACATTAAAGCTACTACTGCCAAAAGTCCTACCCCCTCTGATGGAGACTCCAGGGCGCTGGATAGATGGGGTAAGAAGATATACACTTCTGCAACTTTGGCCATTAGGGCATTGGATTGCAAGTTTCATATGGTAAAGTATCAGCTGCATATTATTGGATTGCTTAAACAGAAAATGATGTTGACTCCTGATTGTGTTGAAAATAAGGATTTACAGGATTTTATGCATTCTGCTGAAAAAGTTGCTAAACATACATTGCAATGTGGTTTTGATTCACTAGAGGCATCTTGCAGGACTGCGGTAACTGGGCCTGTACTTAGAAGGCATGCTTGGCTTAAGGAACAATCCTTGCCAGATCATGTTAAAGCGAAATTACTGGATGCTTCCTTAAATCAGGGCCACCTGTTTGGCAGCAAGGTAGAAGTTCTTAAAAAGATGGAGGAAAAAGCTAAGTCTATCAAACTGTTAGACTTTTTACAAGTTCAACCTCCAAGATTTAGTAGGCATTGGGCTTCTAAGAATTGGCCCTTTCCTGCCTCTTTAGACCTTCTCAGTTCAAATCCAGCTCCAGCAGAGCACCCAGGCTTCAGTCCCAGGGAACGCACAGGACTAAGCAGTGGGGGGGCCTCCACTTCCAAATTTGGGAGTAATAAAACTCCCCCCTATGATAAACTGTCTCGATGACTTTTTTAAAACTTGCAAGCACTTCTCAACTGACTGCCCCTTTGGGGGGAAAGATTGCACTTCATGCAAAGAACTGGGGACTCATTACCCAGGACAAATGGGTTTTAATTATAGTGTCCCAAGGATACAGATTTCACTTCTACACGTCACCAACACCAAGCGGGTGGCCGGACCTACCCTCAAATCAGTGGGCAGAGGCCCAAAAACAAGTACTTTCTCTTTTAAGCATTGTGGCTATTCAAGTGGTACGAGAAGAGGAAAAGGGACAGGGTATCTACTCGAGTTTTTCCTGGTACCCAGAAAAGACAATTCATGGCATCCTATCCTGGACCTGCCTACTCTAAACACCTTTTTGGTGATTCCAAAATTCAAGATACTGACTCTTCACCAGTTGCTTCCTATGCTAAGCAAAGATGCCTGGTTGGCAACACTAAATTTAAAGGAAGCATACCTGCACATCCCAATCAGGGAATCTTGCAGAGGATACCTACGCTTCAAAGCAGGCTACACGCACTATCAGTTCTCTGCATTGCCCTTTGTCTTATCTACTGCGCCCAGGGTATTCACAAAGTGCCTAGCTCCAGTCATTGCATTTTGCAGGCAAAGAAATATTTAAATATACCAATACCTTAACGATTGTCTAATTCAAACCAGGACATACTTTTGAATCATCTGGCTTTTGTTCAGAGGGTGCTAACTTGTCTGGGTACACCATAAACAAAAAGAAATCACACCTGGTACCCTGTCAACAAATTATATTCCTGGGAGCAAGCTTGAATATAACTTCCCAGATGGATTTCCTCATGCCAGAGAAACAAATTCACTTGACAACCTACTTCAAAAAAGTGGTCACAAAAACCCTGCTATCTGCAAGGCAACTACTACAAGCCTTGGGGTTCATGGCCTCCTGCATTCTTCTAATTCCATATGCAAGACTTCGTATGAGGAAACTACAATGGTATCTAAAAAGCCTATGGTGTCAACATTCTCAGGATCTCGAAGCAATTATTCCTATCATTCCTTGTCTACTCCTAGAGTTCCATTGGTGGGCAGAGGCCTGCCACCAAAACAAGGTACTACCATTCACACTACCCCCTGCCGCCCAAACTCTAACAACAGACTATGCTTGGGGGGGGGGGGTGCACCTGGCAGGGAAGTGCATTCAGGGCAAATGGAACCTAATTGAAATGCACTTTCACATCAGTCATAAAAAAGTGTTAGCTGTACAGAATGCTCTGACAGCCTTCAAGGACCACATTCTTCCAGAACAATTAATGGTAAAGACGGACAACACCACTGTTATGTGGTACATAAACAAGCAGGTAGGTACACATTCTTACCCCCTCTGCAGACTAGCCATGGCATTGTGGACCAGAGCCTTGAGTTACCAAGTACATCTACAAGCTCAATTCCTGCCAGGAAAACTAAATACACTGACAGATGGACTAAGCAGAACCCTCATGGACCCACACGAGTGGAAACTGGAACCAAGGATTTTCAACATGTTGACAAGCAAATGGGGGGGAGCCCAGATATAGACTGTTTGCCTCCCCCAGAACTATCAATTGGAAACATTGTGTACAAGGACTCCCCACAGACAAGCTTGGAAAGTGGATGCTCTGTCCTTCAGCTGGATAAACCTATCAGTTTTATGCCTTTCCTCCTCTGCCTCTTCTCTCCAAGTACTACTAAAGATCAAACAAGACAAACTAAGGATGATTTTGATTGCTCCAGACTGGCCACACCAACACTGCTACCCCCCCTCCTGCACAGTGTGTCACTGTTGGCCCCATGGCACCTGCCTCAGACTCCTACCCTGCTGTCTCAGCAGGAGAACCAGATTCTGCACCCTCAGCTTCAAACACTAAACCTAGCAGCCTGGCTAATTACCTAAGCTCTCCTTTACCATCCCTCAGTAAACCAGTGATGGATGTCATTTTAGAGGCAAGGAGGCCTAGTACTATAAAATCTTATGCTGAAAAATGGAAAAGAATCTGTGCCTGGAACCAGTCTCAAGGGATGAGCACAGCAGTGCCCAATTTACGTCTGATTTTACAATACTTAACTGAGATGCTTCACAAGGGCCTGTCTTTTTCCTCGATAAAAATTCACACCTCAGCCATTTTAGCTCATTATAACACAGACCCTCCCCTTTTCTCTCTTCCACTGCTCAAACAGTTCCTCAGAGAGGCCAAAGAATTTAAGACCACCCAGGAGAGCTGCAACTCCAGCCTGGGACCTTAATTTTGTATTGGAGAAACTCGCCCTTCCTCCTTTCGAGCCAGCTGCTACTGCAGATTTAAAATTTCTTTCTTGGAAAACAGCTTCCCTTTTAGCCGTCACTTCAGCAAGAAGGGTATTTGAATTACAAGCCCTTATGGCAGTGGAGCCTTTCGTCATCTTTCATACGGACAGGGTGTCCCTTGGGACCAATCCCTCTTTCATGCCAAAGGTAGTATCCAGTGTGGCGTTTAAATTAGTCCATTCATTTGCCTACCTTCTTTCCTAATCCACAGAACAAAGGGAAACGGATACTGCACTCCTTAGATGTGCACAGACAACTTAGAATGTTCATCGTGTTTCACTGTTGCAGTCATTACAATTGGGTTATCCTGCTGCCAGGCTACCCGCAGTTGGCCCGAGTTCCAAAGTCTAGGTCCAGCGTCAGTTGCTGTCGCCTCCTCCCTGACGTCAGTGCGCCAGGGGTATAAAAGATGCAGCAGATGCCATTTTCTGCAGTCTTTCTTGCCTCGCAGTGCCCGAAGCAAAAGCAGTTCGCAAGTGCCGGTCGGCCGACTCTTGAGATTTTCAGATTCGAATTTCAGATCCGAAGTCTTTATTAAAGCTAAGTACCCCATTGGGGAAACTTTTTTTCTTGCTCCAGTAATAATTGTATTTCTTGTGGTAAGCAAATACCTCATAAGGATTTCCATTCTTACTGTATTCCTTGCCTACGCCCTGACCACGACGTTGCTAGTTGTCAGCTTTGTGCTAGATTTAACCAACGCACTATTAAGCATCAGTATGATTTTGCATTTCATTACTTTGGCAGAAGATTCAATTATATAATGCCATCGGAACAGCCGACTACCAGAGTTTATAAAAAGGGCAAAGAAAAAAAGGACAGGCATCCGAGGTCCAAAACCGACGAGGCTTCCGTTAGGCCTGTCGCCGGTTCACCGGTTCTCAGTGAGGTGCTTTCGCAGCCCCTGACGCCCGCTACCTCAGAGCCACAGGCCGCTTTAGACTCCCATGTGGAGCTGACTAGGCCACTGGAAACTCAAGATATTGGGCACTCGGAAACTATTCCCTCAGATGGGTCTGGAGCCGCTGAGCAGGCATCAGCTTCTGACGGTGTTTTTAGGCCTACACAGTTATATGTGAAATCAGCTTCAGTTTCAAAGGTAAAGACTAAAGCAGCTCTAAAGACAAAGAAACAAGTAGAGCATTCTCCTGGACAGGCCACCATGCCTAAAAAACAGATGCTTAAAATGGCTGAAGACCTAATTACTTTGATCGGAGGTTCCCATCCCCCTCCTGATAAGTGGCCTAGGCAGGAGATGGAATATGAATCTTCAGATCAGGTTTCCATTTCCTCTGATTTCTCTTCTGAACAGGAATATTCTCTCCCTCCCTATTCTGATGCTGAAGAATCTATACCTTCAGCCTCTCCTCCTGAGGATTATTCTTTTGGGGAGACCCTGCATACTATGAGGGAGCATTTCCACTGGGAGAGCCAAGATTACTCAGAATCCAAGAAAAGGCTCAGACTTCCTTTTATTACCTGAGCACAGGCCCCTTGCTATTGCTCCTGTTTTAGACATTGTAGATGATGCATTTTCAGAGTCCGGTGTGTTTCGTGACTCTTTACCACCAGCTCCTGTTAAGCCAGACAGATACTATAGGGTTCCTGATTCACATAAATTTCTTTATAAAAACTCTGCTGCTGACCCAGAAACTATCTCTCAGGGTCCCAAAGGGATCAAGGCTTCCACTGCAAAAAACCCTATCCCCTCTGATAGGGATTCAAGGGCCCTGGACAGATGGGGGAAAAAAAGATTTATACTTCTGCTACCTTGGCTGTAAGAGCTTTAAATTGCCAGTTTCATATGCTTAAATATCAGCAATATCTTATGTCACTGCTTAAACAGAAAATGTTGACAAATTCAGAATGTGCAGAAAACAAAGAAATGCAGGATTTATTGCATGCAGCTGAACAAGTGGGAAAGCGTACTTTGCAATGTGATTTCGATTCTCTAGAGGCCTCCTGCAGGGCCATTGTCACAGGTTCTGTCATTAGGAGGCATGCTTGGTTAAAAGAACAGAATCCGATCATGTTAAAGCAAAACTATTAGATGCTCCATTATAGCATGATACCTTGTTTGGTGTTAAAGCAGAAGCGGTGCTGAAGAAAATGGAGGACAAAGCTAAATCTATGCAACCAGTCAAGGATTTCTTGCAGGTACAGCCTCCCAGATTTAGCAGGAACTGGCCTACAAAGAATTGGTCCTTTCCAGTGTCAGACAGGCCACAAAGAGGCAGATAGACACCCCAAGGCTCATACAGATCTAAACAATGGGGTGCTTCTACCTCCAAAAGTGGAGAGGAAAAATCACAGCCATACAGGAAACAGTCTCAATGACTTTCCCCTGCCAGCACCAAGCACTTATCTTCTGGAAGCTCCTTTGGGGGGAAAACTAGCACTTTTTTCACAAAATTGGCACATGATCACCCAGGACAAATGGGTCTTAAATATCATATCTCAAGGCTACAGGTTCCACTTTCACACCCTGCCAAGGCCAAACGGTATGCCAGACCTGCCACGAAATCAATGGGCAGAGGCACAAAAACAAGTTTCATCTCTCATGAACATGAGAGCCATTCAGCTAGTACCACAGCAAGAGCAGGGACTAGGATTTTACTCAAGGCTATTCTTGGTGCCCAGAAAGGACAAAGCCTGGAGACCAGTACTGGACCTGTCTATCCTAAACACATTCCTGGATATTCCAAAATTCAAAATGCTAACTCTGCAGCAGCTTCTGCCCATGCTGGGCAAGAAGGTTTGGCTTGTGAGTTTAGACCTAAAAGAGGCATACCTGCATGTCCCAATCAGACAATCATGCAGAAGATACCTCAGATTTATAGCTGGCTCAATGCACTACCAATTCTCTGCACTGCCATTTGACTTATCTACTGCGCCCAGGGTCTTCACAAAATGCCTGGCACCAGTAATTGCATTTTGCAGACAAAGAGGAATACAAATATATCCTTACTTGGACGACTGCCTTATTCAAGCAGAGAACAAGGACATTCTACTACAGCATCTGGCGTTTGTAAAAAGATTACTAACAGGTCTAGGGTACACAGTAAACGAAAAGAAATCAAAACTCGTACCCTCTCAAGAGATAATATTCCTGGGTGCAAGCTTAAATACAAATGCCCAGATGGCTTATCTCACGCCAGACAAACACAGACAACTGACTACTTATTTCAAAATGTTGGCAACAAAGACCCAGTTATCTGCAAAAAAAATTCTGCAGGCTTTGGGCTTCATGGCATCCTGCATTCTGCTAATTCCATATGCAAGACTGCATATGAGGAAACTTCAGTGGTATCTAAAAAGTGTTTGGACTCAACATTGCCACCACCTGGAAACAATAATTACCCTCATTCCTTGCCTGCAACAGGAGTTTCTATGGTGGGTAAAAGCCTGTCACCACAACACAGGACAGCCATTCACCTTACCCACAGCCAGGCAGACATTGACAACAGATGCATCAGATTATGCCTGGGGGGCCCATATGGCAGGAAGATGTATTCAGGGCACATGGTTTGCAAGTCAAATGCATCTACATATCAGTCAAAAAGAGATGCTAGCTGTTCAGAATGCCCTGACAGCCTTCAAGGATCTACTTCATCCAGGACAACTACTGATAAAGACGGACAATACTACAGTCATGTGGTACATAAACAAGTAGGGAAGCACACATTCCTACCCCCTCTGCAGACTAGCCATGAACTTGTGGGACACAGCATTGACTTACCAAGTACATCTGCAAGCACAATTCCTGCCAGGAAGGACAAATACTCTGGCAGACGAACTAAGCAGAAACCTAATGGATCCCCACGGGTGGAAATTGGATCCACAAGTCTTCAGCATGATAACAAGAAACTGGGGATGCCCGGACATAGACCTATTTGCCTCCCCTCACAACTGCCAACTACAGAGATTCTGCACAAGGACTTATCACAAGCAAGCATGGAAAGTGGATGCTCTATTTTTCAGCTGGAAAAAGCTAACAGTATATGCCTTTATTCATCTGCCTCTCCTTCCCAAGGTACTCCTCAAGGTCAGACAAGAGAAGCCAAAAATGATACTGATAGCCCAGGCTGTCCCCACCAGCACTGGTACCCAATCCTAAAGAGCTTGTTTCAATGCCGAGCTTAGACATTACCTCAAATTCCTCACTTACTGACCCAACAAAACAGTCAGATACTGCACAGCCAACTCAGGACCTTAAACCTGGCAGCATGGCGGATAATGTAGCCATTCAGGACCCACCTCTCTCTAAAGCAGTGATGGATATTATTTTGGAGGCCAGGAGGCCTAGCACCAGAAAAGTGTATGCAGAAAAATGGAAGAGATTCTGTGCTTGGAACCAGGCACAGGGTATTGACACAATTGTTCCAGATATTCCTCAGATTTTGCAATACTTAACTGAGATGCTGGATAAAGGTCTTTCCTTTTCATCAATTAAAATTCATGACTCTGCCATTTCAGCTCATTACAATACAGAGCCACCTATTTTTTTCTCATCCATTACTAAGGTAGTACCTCAAAGGGGCCAAAAACATAAGACCTGCAAGGAGAGCACCAATACCTGCATGGGACCTCAACTATGTCTTGGAAAAACTCACACTGCCTCTGCTTGAGCTAGCCTCTGCAGCTGATATAAAATTCTTATACTGGAAAGCAGCTCTGCTCCTAGCAATAACCTCCACTAGACGAGTCTCAGAGTTACAGGCACTCATGGCTGTGGAACATTATCATTTTCCATCCTGACAGGGTTTCTATGAGGACAAACCCTACATTTATGCCTAAGGTAGTGTCCAGTGTGGCCCTTAACCAAACAATTAATTTGCCTACCTTTTATCCAAACCCACAGAATAAGGGTGAGAGACTTCTGCATTCTTTGGACATTCACAGGCAGCTACACTTCTACTTGGACAGAACCAAAGCTTTCAGAAAGACTGAACAACTTTTAGTGGCATATGCTGCAGGATCACAAGGAAAGCCTATCTCAAAGCAGACTATTTCAAAGTGGATAGGCCACTGCATTCATTTCTGCTATTCACAGCATGGCAAATCAGTGCCTAAGGGCATTAGGCCACATTCATCCAGAGCAGCAGCCACTTCAGCAGCCTTCCTCAGAAGAGTACCAACCAAAGACATCTTAGATTCTGCAACTTGGAGTTCAGTGCATACTTTTACAAAGCACTATCACTTACCTCTCTACTCTAAATCCAGGGCAGGCTTTGCCACTGCAGTTCTGCAGGGCCTGGTAGCCTCTCCTAATCCTATTTAGCACCAGCCTCCCAACCTTAGCTTTGGGATTCAACTCAATTGTAATGACTGCAGTAGTGAAACACGATGAACATAGTACAGTTGTGTACCTACCATAAATGTAGATGTTCGAGTGTATTCACTGTTGCAGTCCAAGTTACCCTCCCACCATCCCTCTTTTCCTTTGCTGGGACTCATCTGTACTTCTCTATTCTATACAACCTATGTGGTGTATTTGCTTGTAGATGAAGGAAAAGTTGTTTTTTGTGCATACATGCTTATTGGCATAATTTAGCCTATCATTTTAGGGGCACCTGACATCTGGGGCAAGAAAAACTGAAAAAAATGGTGTCGGCTGCATCTTTTATACCCCTGGCGCACTGACATCAGGGAGGAGACGGCAACCGACGTCTGACCTAGACTTTGGAACTCGGGCCAACTGTGGGTAGCCTGCCAGCAGGATAACCCAATTGTAATGACTGCAACAGTGAGTACACTCGAACATCTACATTTATGGTAGGTACACAACTGTACTTTCTACTTGGACAGGTCTAAACCTCAAAGGAAATCTGAACTGCTGGTGGCATTTGCTCCAGGGACAGAGGGGAAGGCTATTTCAAAGTGCACCATCTCCAAATGGATAGGCCATTGCATTCACTTCTGCTTTACACACCATGGAAAACCTATCCCACAGGGATCAGATCCCACTCCCCCAGGGCTGCATCTACCTCTACAGCCTTTTTCAGAGGCGTACCTACCTGGGACATCCTAGAAGCTGCTACCTAGAGTTCTGTACATACTTTCACCAAGCATTACCATTTGCCAATTTTCTCTAAATCCAGAGCTGGCTTTGCCACTGCAGTTTTGCAGGGCCTTATAGCTGGTCCTAAAGCTATCTAAATTCCTCCTCCCATCCTTAGCTTTGGGAATCTACCCAAATGTAGTGACTCCACAGTGAAACATGAAGAACATAGTACAGTTGTGTACACTTACCATAAATGCAGATATTCAAATGTATTCACTGTTGCAGTCCTGGTTACCCTCCCTCCAGCCCCCTGACTTTGTTTGGCTAGACCTCGTCTCTCCTTTTCAATGCTTAAAAGCTTTTTGGTGTATATGCTTTTTTGTTTGAGGTATAACCTTGTATATTTATAGATTTAATTGCTTCCCATTAGGGGGGCACCTGATATCTGGGGCAAGAAAAACTGATGTAATGACGTCGGCTGCATGTTTTATACCCCTGACGACCCAACGTCATGGAAGAAGAGACAGCAACTGATGCAGGACCCAAGACTTTGTTAATCATGCCGACTGTGGGCTACCTGCAAGCAGATAACCCAGATGTAATGACTGCAACAGTGAATACACTTGAACATCTACATTTATGGTAATTGTACACAAATGTACTTTTTATCTGTAGATGTTAATATTTTCATGTGATAGTGTTCAATCTCGCCGTTTGTTCTTACACATGGGTTCGGAGCCGATCCTCGGCTCCGTGTCGGCCGCTTGCAAGCTCTGCATCGAGAAGAAGCTCGAGACAACCTAATACCCACAATCCCCCTCTGCCTTTACCTCAGATCTAGTTTG
Source organism: Protopterus annectens (assembly GCF_019279795.1). Lineage (NCBI taxonomy): Eukaryota > Metazoa > Chordata > Ceratodontiformes > Protopteridae > Protopterus > Protopterus annectens. The sequence continues at coordinate 862,538,455 of NC_056747.1, read as the reverse complement.
CCGCTGCTGCGTTCGCATCGCTGGGATCTAGCTCGAGCAACTTGAGATAAGATATAACTTTAATTTTGTTATATTTTAAAAAAAATTGTTCTAAAAGTACCTTTTGGTAGACATAGTGTATGTGTGTGTGTAGGTAGAATTTCTCGGTACCGTTAAGTTTATTTAACTGGTTAGAGTTTTGGGCCTACCACCCCTTACTTAAATTTGACAACCGGACTGACATATACATCGGATTCGACTTTTTTCTATTGGATTTGTCTCTTATACTGGACTTGACTTTTTCTCTTACCTGTAAGATGTCTGAGAAAATTAAATCAGGCTTTAAACGTTGCCAGTGTGGCCACAAAATGTCAGTTACTGACAACCATAGTTCCTGTGTCTACTGCCTTGGCCCTCTCCACTTACAAGAGCACTGTTCAATTTGTCACTCTTTTAGTGGGAGGGTCATGACAGATAGGCAGGAAACTCATGGACAGGGGTTATTAACCTTCCTTTCAGGCGGCTCTGCATGCTTCAGCCCCGGCATCCCAATCCTCGAAGGAATCGAAGGCGCCGGAGCCCAAGTCAGCGGCTCCTAGCTCTTGAGTAAAGTTAGATCACCGGTTCCACAGACTTGGGCCGAGTGTTCAACTGGTGTCAGTTCCTGAGCCTCGAGTCTTGGAACCGTGATGGAGCTCCTCCCTCGACTTTATTGAGGTCGGCTCCGTCTTTGGTTCCTTTGACCCGTTCTTCTTCTAAGCTCTCCGATGTCGATGTGGATCGTGTGGTGCAGAAGTTATTGGAGCATTCGGCCCTATCCAAACTTATTTCAGTTTCCACCCAGTTGGTGTCGAAACTTGAAGGCCTCCCATTGTCTCCATCCATTCCTCCTCCGAGACCTGTCCAGTCTTTGGAGCCGGAAGAGGTTGATCTTCTGATTGTGGAGCCCTCGGGTCCAGAACCGCCCTTTCTCGGTCTGTTCCTCTCACTCGATTCCATCGGACCCGTACCGAGTCTCGGAGCCGACGATCTGTCCTTGGTTCCGGGGCGAGTCGAACCGGCGTTCGTTCCGACTCTTCCCTCGGGCCTCGGCGGATCGATTCGCCCGTCCTCGGGTCGATGCCTTCGTGCCTGTTTCGGGATTCTTCCCATTTCTTCGAACCGGGAGATTCTTTGACTCGGGACCGGGGCTTCGATCTAATGAGGAAGGTGTTGTCTACCCAGACAACCACATCAGTAGAAGCAACCTCTCCTCCCCATAAAGGGCCGTTATCCTCCTCTGCACCCACGGCCACATCCAAGCCGAGTACCGGTGTCTCAGCCACCCCTGGAGGGTGCCCCTCTTCCTCGGAGGCTTCTTCGATGCTCCCCACGAAGAAGTCCCTAGGAAAAGATTGTGTAAGAGGAGACACTTAGATTCTCCACAAGAATCCTTGACATCCGATACTGACTTAGATGAGTCAGAAGGGTCCCCTAAGTCACCTTCAGAAGATGTCTCTTTTCTGGCGTATTGGAGATCCTGAAACAGAGAGGTGACTGGCAGTCCCTCCCCCCTTCTGAGGATGAGTCAGTCTTGCTGAAGGCATTCGGTGCTCGCCCTTCCTCCTCCTGGGTCACTCCGCCTTCGATGAATTAATGGAACTTATTGCTCAAGGGCGGGAGGCTCCTGACACAGTGGAACCAGTCCCAAGGAAACCCAATAAGTATATCACTGCACCCCAGGACAAGACTTACTTGACAAAAGGAGTTCCAGTGGACGCTATGGTGGTGGCAGCGGCCACGAAAAAGGAGATGTCGGAATCTTCCTCATCTGTCCATCCCCCTAACAAAGATTCTAGGACTATGGACAGGTATGGGAAGCGCATTTTTAGTTCAGCGGCTTTTTCCATGCGATCCCTGAACTATTTGACCCACTTTACACGACTACAGAGGGATCTAGTCAAAGAGTTGGGAGATACCCTCCAGGGTACTACAGATGCTGCTGTCTCAGAGAAAGTGACAGCGCAACTCAATACCCTTGCATCCATTGTGAACTCGTCCATGAGGCTGATCTCTTACGCAGCCGAAGGTTCGAGTAGGGCAGCAGCTTCAGCGATTGCTCTTCGCAGACAATCCTGGATGCGCTTATGTTCATTTGGAAGCCTTCAAGTCTTCCTTTACTAACGCCCCATTTGACGGTGCCACTCTCTTTGGCCCCAAAGTAAAGGAGACCCTTACCCGGTGTGAGCAGGAGGGAAAGACTCTGTCTGCTGTCGGAGTCCGTTTTTCCACCCCAACCAGACCGTACCCCAAAGGGCAACGTGGTGGAAAAATGTGGTTTCAAAAACCCCAAGGATCTTTCCCAGGCACACAGGGTGATGCCCCTTCTAGAGGCAGAGGAGGGGGCAGAGGTGGTCCGCAGAATCAAGGTGACAGGGATACACTCCCTGGTAAACCTTTCCAGCACTCCTGAGAGGAGGCCCGACTGTCCTGCTCTGGAGGCAGTCGGGGGTCGCTTAGCTTTATACCCTCAGGCCTGGCAAAACATAACTACAGACAAGTGGGTAAAAAGCGTGGTTACCAGAGGTTACAATATACCTTTTCTATCCCATCCCATTCCAAAGAAAAGACTCCCAGATGTACCGCCCCATCTGCGAGAGCCAGCAGCTATAGAAATTTCAAAGCTGCTAGAAAAAGAGTCATCCAACCAGTCCCAGCGGACCAGAAAGGATTCGGGACTTACTCAAGGTTCTTTTTAGTTCCAAAGAAAACAGGGGACTGGAGGCCCATTCTGGACCTAAGCGACCTCAATACCTTCGTCAAGAAAGAAAAGTTCCGAATGGTCACGCTTCAATCGATCCTTCCATTCTTACAGAAGGACGACTGGATGTGCTCAATAGATCTGAAGGATGCATACTACCACATCAAAATGGCCAGGGCATCCAGAGATCATTTGCGCTTCGGCTGGGTGCCAGTCACTTTCAGTTTCGAGCCCTGCCCTTTGGTCTGACCTCAGCCCCCAGGGTCTTCACCAAATGCATGGCAGTGGTAGCGTCTCACTTGAGACGCCAAGGATTCCAGGTGTTTCCGTATCTGGACGACTGGCTCCTTTCTGCCACCACCCAGCGTCAACTAGTACAGGCCAGAGACTATACTCTTCAACTGTGTATTCACCTAGGAATTTCCGTAAACTTGGAAAATCCTTACTACAGCCATCACAGAGTATCTTATTCATAGGAGCGAATTAAATACACATCAGTTAATTCTAAGACTTCCTCCAGAAAGGATACTTTCACTTCAGACTCACATACGTCTTCTTCTCTTGTCCAGGAAATCCCCAGCAAAACTGGTACTGAAGGTTTTGGGACTCATGTCAGCTTCTCTTATTGCAATACCCTTGGGAAGACTGCACATGAGAGTCCTACAATGGCTACTGTTTGCACAATGGTCGTTCCAACAACTACCTCTAACACATGAGATTCTTATAACGAACACATGCAAAACACACCTAAACTGGTGGCTTCAGACGTGCAACCTTTCCAAGGGGAGACCATTTGTGCTACCCACGCCTACAGTTACGGTGACCACGGACGCTTCCCTGATAGGGTGGGGGGGCATCTTTCAGGGACAGACAGTCCAAGGCGAATGGACCAATTTAGAGTACAATCTGCACATCAATGTTCTAGAGTTGAGGGCAGTGTTTCTAGCGTTGCAACACTGCTCCCCTTCTTCCTCTGGGAACTATTGCAGTTCAGACGGACAACATGTCGGTAGTCTGGTACATAAACAAGCAAGGGGGAACCAAGTCCTATCAGCTATGCAGAGAGGCCATGAGAATCTGGCAATGGGCGGAGTCCACGGGTCGCTTTCTGATAGCAACGCACATCCCGCGGTCATCCAACGTCATAGCCGACAGGCTGAGCAGAGCAATTCTGTTACCGCGAGTGGTCCCTAAAACAGTCAGTTGCGAAAAGGATTTTTCGCGCGTGGGCCAGCCTTCCTGCGATCTTTTGCGTCTCCAATGAACCCCAAATGCAGGAGCTACTTTGCCCTATTACCCCCTCCAGGGGAAGTCCCCAGGGACGCACTGATTCACGATTGGCCCCCGGGACTCCTGTACGCATTTCCTCCCTTTCCCCTGATATCAAAGTTTCTCCAGAAAGCCAAAAACCTACACAGGACAATAATCCTCATTGCCCCATTCTGGCCTTGTCAAATTTGGTTCCCCTTCCTCATGACACACTGCATTCGGGGACCCTGGATCCTGGACCCAGAGCCAGATCTATTGACTCACTCGTCAGGGGCTCCTCACACCTCGCTCTTATCCCTCCATCTAGCAGCTTGGCTGCTCCAATTCCCAACTTAGCCAGGTCTGATCTTCTTTCGCCTGCAGTTCAGAATATATTAGTGGCTTCTCATAAAGCTTCCACTACTAAAACATATACTAGTAAATGGAAGCGCTTTGTATTCTGGGCGAATACACAGCAAGTGGACCCTGTTATAGCTCCTTTGAATAAAATATTAGAGTTTTTAACAGACTTGTTCCATCAGGGTGCTTCTCCTGCCACATTAAGAGTTCAATTGGCTGCCATTTCTAATTTCCATGTGGAAGAATGTGGGGCTCCTGTTATGGCCCACAGACTTTGTAAAGCCTTTTTAAAAGGGGCTTTTCATATTAGACCACCAATTAGATCTCCTACGTCACCTTGGAGTCTAAACTTATTGTTATCTAAGTTAATGCTGCCCCCCTTTGAACCAGCCTCCTCTTGCCCATTGAAATGGAAGACTCTCTTTTTGGTAGCCATTACATCCGCTAGGCGAGTATCTGAACTTCAAGCTCTCTCCATTAAGCACCCTTATTTGATCTTTCACTCTGACAGAGTTTCTCTTCGCACTAATTCATCCTTCCTTCCTAAAGTTTGTTCTATTAATAATATTAATCAGTCCATTGAATTACCCACTTTCTTCAAGAATCACTCCAATAAAATGGAGTATATGTTGCACAAATTAGATGTTCACAGACAGCTAAGGTTTTACTTGGCTAGAACAAAAGATCACAGAAAAACTGATCAACTTTTTGTAGCCTTTGCTGATAACAGGAAAGGAGTAGCGGTTACCAAAAGAACTCTTTCTAAGTGGTTAACTGATTGTATCATCTATGTCTATGATTCTTCAAATCAAACTCTTTTGCACAAACCCAAAGGACATTCCACAAGGTCAGTGTCTACATCCCTGGCTCATGCAGCCCGCCTACCACTAGACGCTATTTGTGCGGCTGCTACTTGGTCTAAGCCACATACATTCATTTCTCATTATAAGGTAGACAAGGTTTCTAGGGACAGGGCAACCATTGGTTCCACTGTGCTCAAGAACGTCCTTCCGTGAGTTCCTCAGGAACAAGGAGCTAGGGACGCTACCCATGTGTAAGAACAAACGGCGAGATTGAACACTATCACATATAGAAGTTATGTCCTTACCATAACGTTCCATGTGGAGTGTTCATCTCGCCTTTGTTCTTACATTCCCACCCTCCCGCCCTTAGGAAGAACGTTCAGTTTGGTGCCTGGCCTGGGGCATTCTGCTTCTGCATTGCAGTTGTTGTGTATATAGTTGACATGTATATATATGTGTATATGTGTATATATATATATATATATATATATATATATATATATATATATATATATAGACTCTTAGTTCTGTGCATATGTGATATAAGCATGAGTGTGCTCTCTCTGACTACTGGTTTGCTTGCAAACTAGATCTGAGGTAAAGGCAGAGGGGGATTGTGGGTATTAGGTTATCTCGAGCTTCTTCTCGATGCAGAGCTTGCAAGCGGCCGACACGGAGCCGAGGATCGGCTCCGAACCCATGTGTAAAAACAAAGGCGAGATAAACACTCCACATGGAACGTTATGGTAAGGACATAACTTCTATTTCTATTCTTTTGAGAAGTCATTATAACTTTTTGAGGAATAGTTCCAATAGGAATTCTGTAAATATGTGAAATGTATCTTACGAATTTTATAAATTTGTGACATATGTGATTTATTTTTCAGTGCATTATTATTGATTTTTAAGAATTCTGATAATGTGGGGAAGAATTTCTTTTCTGTTTAGCTTTGTGTTCACAAAGTCTCTAAATATTTGTAAAATTAACCAAGTCTCAATCTTGATTGTATTTGGACCTTATTTTCAACAGTATATATATCAGTACCATTTAAAAAAAACGATGCTAGTAAATTAAGTTACTTTGTTTCTTTACTAACATTTTGTTTAAACATAGAAAATATTAAGTCTTTAATACAATGGTTAAAATCTGTGAACTTTTGGAAAGAGGAAATTATTTTTAAATAGCGAATTTGAGAAGAGGGTGTAATTCCATTTATGCAAAAAATCTTTGAATAACTAGATAAAACTATTAGGGACTGTTTGTTTATAACTAGTTATAATATATTTATTATTTGCTAATATTTCTTGATGTATTTGTTTCCATTTTGAATCACAAGATGAATTTATCCACAACTCTATAACTTTTACAATTGTTGAAGTAGCATACAATTGAATATCCAGGAATCCTATTCCACCATTATCCCAACCTTCTGTGTGCTAATCAGAGGAAACTCTTGGTTTATTAGGATGACAAAAATAAAAATAAGTAGAATATTTATCTTTATCGATTTTTTTTTTGTTGGAGATAGTACTAAGGATTGTAAGACAAACAATATTTTAGGGAGATTTACCATCTTAATAAGCATTAATCATTCTTCAGTTATAAAAAAATATTTTTTTCCAGTTTATGACTTAACCAGTTGAAAGTGTGTATCACTTCTTTATTGTTGGATATAGTGGTTATACCAAGGTATTTCATTTGATTGTTGTTCACTTAACATTAGAATATTTTTGTATGCGTTTTTTAAATCTTTCTATTAATTAGTAAGGTACTTGTTTTTTTATGATTAAATCAAGTTCAGGTTTTTTTCAAACTTACTCATATAATTATATGTTCTAATGATTTTTCTGTATTTCCTATTGTTAGTAAAATATCATCAGCAAAGAGTTGAATCTTCAGTTAGAAATCTTCATTTATTTTGATACTGTTAATGTTCTTACTGGATCTAATACTAGTAACAAAGGGATGTCCTTCATGGATGCATCTGCAGTCATAACAAGTGGGTTGTCCTGTCGTCAGGCAGCCCTGCAGTCGGCCGGATTCCAAAGTCCGGGTCCGGCTTCGGCTGATGTCGCACTCCACCCGACGTCATCTCTGCTGGTCTTCGGGTATAAAAGCATCAGCCGACGCCATTTTCCTCAGTCTTTCTTGCCGCGTGGCCAAGCAGAAGCTGTTCGCAAGTGCCGGTCGGTCGGATCCAGAGATTACTTCTACCGAATACTACTAAGACTTCTAAAGCTAAGTACCCGTTGGGGACTCTTTCTTGCCACAGCCGATGTCAGAAAAAGTTAACAATTGTTTAACCTGTGGGAAACAAATACCTCATAAAGATTTCCACTCTTACTGTCTGCCTTGTTTAGGCCCAGCCCACGACGTAGCAGCCTGTTCGCCTGTGCCTCTTTCAACCGACTTAACGCTTAGGCGTCGGTCGGAGTTTGCAGAACAGTTTTTCGGTACTGATTTTGCGTACATTATGTCGTCGGATCCTCCGACTACCCAATCTTCCAAAAAACGCAAAGATAAAGACCGACACTCGCGGTCCGCGGTTTCGGCCGAAACCACGGCAAAGCAAACCGCGAGTGTCTCGGTTTCGGCCGAAACCGAGAAAACTGCTCAAAGTACAGCTGAACCCATTCTTACAACTGAGGCCCCTGCTACAATTCTTGAATCGACCTCAGAAATTTTACCCACTACGGTGGTTGACTTATCAGACACCATCCCCTTGGATGTCTCTACCCCAGCACGTGGTGCTGCTAGGCCTCCAGCAGCCATGTCCATTAAGGCCTTCGCCAGGGCTAAAGCAGCCAAGACTACTAAATCAGTGCCTGTTAAACCCCCTCATCCAGGCCCTCTTCTAGTTCTCAAATGCTTTCTTTGGCAGAAGATTTAATTTCTTTAATTAGAGGATCTCAATCTCACCCAGACAGGGCCTCTCAGCCCCCAGAGAAGAGACCTAGGGCAGAGCCCCTGAGCCAGTGTCTTCTGATGATTCTGCTGATGAATCAGACATAACTGACCAGCCTGAGGCTCCCTTCTCCAATTTTGAAGATTCTGATGCTGAAGAATCCATTCCAGCTGCTTCCCCACCAGAAGAATTCTCCTTTGGGGAAACCTTGCATGCCATGCGAGAACAGTTCCAATGGCAGCAACAGGATTTTTCAGACTCCAGAAAAAGACTTAGGACCTTTCTGCACCTCCCACAGCACAGGCCCTTAGCTATACCTCCTGTTCTCTCTGTGGTGGATGATGCTTTCAATGATGTTTGCTCCGCTCCAGATTCTTTACCCCCAGCCCCTGCCAAACCAGACAGATTTTACAGGGTGCCAGATACTCATCACCACCTTTACAAGGCCCCTCTTGCAGACCCAGAAACTATATCCCAGGGTCCCAAGGCAGTAGCCGCAACCACAGCTAAAAACCCTATTCCTTCTGAAAGGGAAGCAAGGTCACTAGACAGATGGGGTAAAAAGGTCTACACTTCAGCTACTCTCTCAGCTAGAGCTTTAAACTGTCAGTTTCACATGATACAATACCAAGAGTTTATGTTTGATCAGTTAACTAAAAAGCTAACTACTGATGAATCTCTTGATAAGAAATATGTATTAGAGATGGTAAATAACATACAACAGGTTAGCAACCATTCCTTAAAATGTGGCTATGATGCACTGGAGGCTTCATTTAGATCAGCCATGACAGGCACAGTGATAAGAAGACATGCATGGCTAAAGGAACAAGCTTTACCGGATCATGTTAAAGCTAAGTTGCTAGATGCTCCTATGGACAAGACAAGTTTGTTTGGTACACCTGCCCAGCAGGTTATGAAGAAAATGGAAGAAAAGGCAAAATCTGTTCAAACTGTTAAAGATTTCCTGCAGGTTCAACCCCCAAGGTTTAGCAGGAACTGGCCTGCCAAAATTGGTCCTTTCCTGACTCCACAGAATTGCAAAGGGGCAGGAATAGACGCTCCAGAGGCAGAAACCAACCCAGAGGAGGTGCCTACAGAGGACGACAGTGGCAAGGTAACAACAGAGGCACAGACACAGCCACTGCCACTACAGCAGCACAACCACAGTGACTTAATCCTAAATCCGCCTACCAGGGAACAAATAGCAGCTCCTCTAGGCGGAAAGTTAACCTTATTTTCAAAGAACTGGCACTACATAACAAAAGACAAGTGGATTTTACAAACCATAGATCAAGGTTACCGGTTTCACTTCCACACTTTACCAGTCAAAAGAGGAATGCCAAATCTACCTCCAAATCAAACAGCAGAGGCTCTACGCCAGATAATGGAGTTAGCAAACATGAGAGCAGTGGAAAGAGTGCCAACAGCAGAACAAGGAAAGGGTTCTACTCCAGACTATTCCTAGTTCCAAGAAAGGAAAAAGTTGGAGACCAATTCTCGACCTGTCCACCTTAAATACATACATCATTGTCCCAAAATTCAAAATGCTGACCCTACAGCAACTTCTTCCCATGCTGGGCAAGGAGTCTTGGCTGGTAACTCTAGATCTCAAGGAGGCATACCTGCACGTCCCAATTCGACCAATCTGCAGAAGATACCTCAGATTTCTTGCAGGATCAGAGCACTATCAATTCTCAGCATTGCCCTTTGGCTTATCTACTGCGCCCAGAGTATTCACAAAATGCCTGGCATCAGTAATCGCCCATTACAGACTACAGGGAATTCAAATTTACCCATACCTAGACGACTGCCTGCTACAAGGGGACAACAAAAGCAAGCTGACAACAGATTTACAAAGGGTCATTTACTTGCTACAAGGACTGGGATACACAGTCAATTTACTAAAGTCAAGGCTGATACCATCCCAAACAAGGACATTCTTGGGCGCGGAATTGGACACAGTACAACAAATGGCATCCCTGACTACAGAAAAACAAAAAGAACTTCCTCTTTACTTCTTGGCACTAACAAAACTGAACAAGTTAACAGCAAGAAAATTTCTACAGGCCTTGGGCTTCATGGCATCATGCATAATCTTGGTCCCATTTGCCAGACTACATATGAGGAAACTACAGTGGTACCTAAAGAATTTATGGTCCCAACACAGACACAGTCTAGAAACAGAAATCCCACTAATTCCATGCTTAAAACAGGAGTTCCTATGGTGGGCTCAGGCATGCCAGTCAAACCCAGGCCTGCCCTTCGCAGATGTCAACCAAGCCAGACCATCACAACAGACGCTTCAGACCTAGGATGGGGGCCCACATGCTGGACAAATGCGTGCAAGGATTGTGGACACAGGATCAACTTCACCTGCACATCAATCTAAAAGAAATGCTGGCAGTAAAACTGGCAATCCAAAAGTTCAAACCATTCCTCAAAGAGGGCCAGTTGATGATAAGGACAGACAACACCACAGTCATGTGGTACATCAACAAACAGGGAGGCACTCATTCATACCCCCTATGCAGAATAACCTTGGAGCTGTGGACCCTGGCACTCAGCTACAACATCCAGTTACAGGCAATATTTGTACCGGGGAAAGACAATACTCTAGCAGACATACTAAGCAGAACCACTTCGGATGCCCACGAATGGAAGCTGCACCCGGACATCTTCAAGACCATCTCAAAGAAATGGGGAATGCCACAGATAGACCTATTCGCATCACCTCTCAATCACCAGCTCAAAAAATTCTGCACAAGGACATTCCACCCACTAGCATGGAAAGTGGACTCACTCTCCTTCAACTGGAAAGGCCTAACAGCATATGCATTCCCTCCTCTTCCTTTGATACACAAGGTACTACTAAAAATCAAGGAAGAACGTCCAAGGATAATCCTGATAGCCCCAAACTGGCCAAGACAACACTGGTACCCACTACTGAAGAGCATGTCTCGAACAACATGTGGCCAATACCCTGATGCCTTTGATGTTAACTCAGAACAACTACAGCATCATACATCCAAACCTAAAACGCTGCAACTGACTGCATGGAACATCACATAGCAGCAGCTAATCCAGAACTTTCCCAAAGAGTTAAAGACATTATTCTTGAAGCACGCAGACCTTCAACAAGAAAGAACTATGCTGGAAAATGGAAAAGGTTTGTCATTTGGAGTACCGAAAGAGGAAAAGATGTGTCAAACATAGATATGCCTAACATTCTGGAGTATCTGGCGAACTTCTTCATTCAGGCCTGTCCTACTCCTCCATCAAGATACATGCATCAGCTATTTCAGCAGAATACAGCTTTGATCCTCCTGTTTTTTCGCACCCTTTGCTCAGGCAGTTCCTCAGAGGAATCAAGAATGTAAAACCTCCAAGGAAACCACCATTACCAGCTTGGGACTTAAACTTTGTGCTAGAAAAGTTGACACTAGCACCCTTTGAACCAGCAGCAACAGCAGACCTACAACACCTGTCATGGAAAACTGCTTTCCTACTGGCAATTACTTCAGCAAGAAGGGTTTCAGAACTACAGGCCTTAATGGCAGTGCAACCCTTCCTAATCTTCCACCAAGATAGAGTGTCCTTGAGGACTAATCCTACATTTATGCCTAAGGTGGTATCCAGAGTATCTTTAAACCAGGCAATCCACCTACCTTCCTTCTTTCCCAACCCACAAAACAGAGGGGAAAGAATACTGCATACCTTGGATGTACATAGACAGCTACGCTACTACTTGGACAGAACAAAAATAGCAGAAAGACTGACCAACTTTTTGTAGCCTATGCAACAGGAAGGGAAGGAAAAGCTATTTCCAAACAGACAATCTCCAAATGGATAGGAAATTGCATACGATACTGTTACTCCTTCCATGGAAAACCAATTCCACAGAACATAAGACCTCATTCTACAAGGGCAACAGCCACTACCACAGCCTTCTTACGAGGAGTGGCAACCAAAGACATTATTGAGGCGGCTACTTGGACCTCCGTGCATACATTTGCCAAGCATTATAATTTGCCTCTTTATTCCAGATCCCGAGCAGGGTTTGCCACTGCTGTACTGCAAGGGATCTTAAACACACCATAATCTACCTTTATCCTCCTCCCTAGTTGGCTATGGTATTCTACCCACTTGTTATGACTGCAGATGCATCCATGAAGGACATAGTACAGTTTTGTACCTACCATAAATGTAGATGTCCGAACTGGATAGCATCTGCAGTCAGGATTACCCTCCCTCCTTCCCCTCTGTGGTACTCCTAGGGTGTTTACCCTCCTAATAGCTAGCTGTTGGGGGGGAGTCTTTTATGGTGTATTTGTTTGTATATATGTACATATATGCTTATTGTTGTGTTTACCTCTATCTATTTGGAAACATTGGCATCTATCCAAATTTTACCCTGCAAGAGGGCTACTGGCATCTGGGGCAAGAAACACTGAGGAAAATGGCGTCGGCTGATGCTTTTATACCCGAAGACCAGCAGAGATGACGTCGGGTGGAGTGCGACATCAGCCGAAGCCGGACCCGGACTTTGGAATCCGGCCGACTGCAGGGCTGCCTGACGACAGGACAACCCACTTGTTATGACTGCAGATGCTATCCAGTTCGGACATCTACATTTATGGTAGGTACAAAACTGTACTTTTTATACCTATTTCAGAAAGTAAAGGTGATAATGGACAGCTTTGTTTTGTGCCTTTTTGTAATTTAAAGACATTAGAAAGAAAAGAACCTGTTTAACATAAGCACAATAGTTATTGTATGAGTTATTGTATAAGTTAGAAATTCATGCAATTAGTTCAGGTGAGAAATTATACACTTGGTGTTTTAAACAGGTACGACCAATTAATTAATTTTAACTTTTTATGTAATCTTTTATTTCCGTTACAGTGGTCTATCATTTTTTTTATTTATTCACTTCTTATTTTATTTAGATTTCCATTTGAAAAGTTTAACTGTATTGTCATTAACTAGGTTATTTGTAATATTTATATTTTTATAAAATATTTTAAAGCCCAGAATAAGTCAAGAATAACTTTAATATCTGTTGTTCTTTCTTTTTTTATTATTTGTATGCGTTATAATTAATTTGATACGATTTAGTTTATTCATTTTCTTTGAACTAAGAGCAAGTTTATGCAAGCTTAAAGAGTTTACCACTCTGAATATGTCTGGAGTTTGTTTTTTCCAGGTTTATTGAAACTTTATGATTAAGAATTTCAACATATTTTATATTTAAGTTTTTTTAAGTTCAGACTGACTGATAATGTCATTTGGTTTTAGATTTAATTTTAGTGTGTCTATTTTGATCTATAGTGTATTCAATTCTTGTCACATTCTCTTGTTTTACTAATATACCAGTTTGTAACTCTTCCATTTAAGTATGCCTTTAGTAAATCCCACAGGAGAATGTCAGATACTTCACCATTCATGTTTATTTCTAGTAAATTTTTGATCTCTTTAACATACCAATCCTTTAATCCTTTTATTTTAATAATGTATGCTGATAATCTCCTATGATGTATTAAATTGTCAGTTTTTAATATAATAATAAAGATTATAGCCTTATGGTCCAATAATGGACATGAAACTATTGAAACTTCTATGATATTTGATAAACTTTGTCACAATCTGTTATCAGTATTTGTGTTCCATATAGTTCTTCCATAAAATGAGGGTGCCTCCTCGTTTAGCTTGAAAGCCAGAACCTACTAAAACCCAATAATTCATTAATGGAAGTTTATTTACATTTTTATTAAGTAAATGTGTTTCCTGTAGAAATACTGTTTGAACTTTATGTAATTGCAAATATTTGAACACATTCCCCCTCTTTACTGGATTATTCAATCCATTTATATTAAGAGAGATGCATTTAAAATCAGATATTTATGTAAGAGAGAAGAAAACACAGTTATAATGAAATCACAGTTAATGTACAGAACTTATTATATATTTTATATAATAATATGAAGTCTTCAGCTATGGACAACATTTTTGAAACAAATAAAAAATTACCTAATGATATAACCCCAAAACATTCTACCGTGTAATAATGTCTTTCTAGTTTGTTGAAAAAGATGAACAAATTATCTCTCAAGCTTTCCATTAGACTAACAACGCTTAGGTCATGCTTCTGATTCATATTAATGTCTCTTATTTTTAGCATGGGTCTTCATAAAAAACCCTGTCGGTGAGTTATTAATAAGAAAAGTAGAGCAGGTGTTTAAAATCTTTATTATAAGTTGACCAAACTGAATATCTCTATACTCATCTTTCCTAGTGCTTCTTATTATCTCTCTGGTCTACTATAGGGAAGAAGTCAGTTATTTTCATATTTATTAATAGGTCAGATGATTTTATATTTATTTCTGTTTTATTTACTGTGTGTAAAGTTGTTCATAGGATCATAAGTTCATAAATCAGTACCAGGCTAACTGTCCTCCTGAGGCATTCCAAGCCCAGCCAGTTACCACAACTGAGAATTAAACTCTGATCCTTGTGCTTATAAGGTAAAGTAACCACTATGCAACCTCCCACTCTTGTAGATGTATTTATATTCTTTAACTATATACATATTTACTTATTGCTGTCTTTTTCTATTTCTGTTTGTATATTATGTCTTGTACTGTTGCTATATTCTTACATTTTATAATCTTAGTATAAAGTATCGTTTAATGGAAAATTTGTATTTATCTTTATATATTTGATACTCTTTAATCTAGTACTACTGTTAGAGCAGTCCTATTTTTCATTAACTGTTATGTCTAATAGTATCTGAACAAACATCTGAAAGTCTTCCCTTTTAAGATTCAAACTTTACATAATAAATTGTCCTGAGATATTAGGTTTTGTTATTAAAGAGAGACAATAACAGAGAAACACATTCCTTTTTTTTATTGGAAGTGTAATTTTATAGGGTAGTATATAAACTATACTTTTGGTGTACTTTAAGTATGCAGAACTGTTTAATAAATGACAGTGGATTAGAATGCACTTCACTGTCTTTTGCTTTTTATCTGACTTGTATTAATTGACATCTTAATAAATGATTCAAAATATTGTGATTATTTACTTTTAGATTAGATAGTAAGCAGTAACCTGCCTGAACAGTTGTTAGAATTTTCAGAACTCCCGCAGTATTGCAAAACTGCTCATGACTATAATTAGACTGCTTCAAGTTGATCCTCATGTCAAGGGATTGTAAATGAACAGTTTATCAGCTACAGTTCAAGCAAAAATATTCAGGAGTAAATCTAAGCTGCATCTACATTATAGATCGATTTCTCAAATCCTTCCAAACCACTACAAAAAAATTCAAAGTATGTTAACACCTAAAAAGCTATTGTATTTAAAGAAATAACTTAATGATTCAGTAAGCACTATTTGTATGAGATGCTTAATGTAAAACATTTTTAAGGAGACATATCATATAAACTTGCACTAAAAGAATGACAGTTATGAGTGATCCAGGTTTAAGTTGTAAAAGTGTGAATGTTACTCTAAGTAGCATAACATTCCTGGGGCCTATTGGATGTCAAGTATGCTTTCAGTACCCAGCATTTAGAACTATGTAATAACTGGCAATGGTTCAGAATGCAATTCACTGTCTTTTGCTTATTATCTAACTTGTATTCTTTGACATCTTAGCATATGATTCAAATAGTATGATTATTTACTATTGGACAGGAAGAAGTAACCTAGATAGTTCTTAGAATTTTCAGAACTCCCACTGCATCATAAAAGTGCTCACGACTCTAAGTTGTTTCACGCTGGTTTTCATAAGGGCTTTAAAATGGCCAGTCCATCCATTACAATTCACAAAAAAGCCCACTCACAAGTGAATCCAAGGCACCTCCACACCACACATCAATCCCTCAAACCCCTCCCAACCCCCCCCCCAAAAAAAGCATCTCAAAATATCCCAACCACTAAAATGCCATTGCAGTCAGAAAAATAACATTTAATGATTCAGCAAGCACTATTCGTATGAAATGAGTAAGGAGACATAGCAGATAAACTTACACTAAAAGAATGACAGCTATGTGTGATCCAGTTGTAAAGTTTGAATGTTACTCTTATTATTTGATATCATTCCAGTAGTAACTTACATATTTGTAAAAAACTATATTTTTTTATGCTTTGTATAATATAGCATGTCCTTCCTCGGTGCTATTGCATGTCAAGTATACCATGAGTAGCACACTACTAGACCATTTTAAGAACCCAGAATGTAACTTAACATGTCTCTTTAGTGTCATTTTGCATCTTCTTCTTTTATCAGCTGCTCCCGTCAGCAGTCGCCACAGCAGATCAACTGTTTCCATTTCTTCCTATCCTCTGCATGTGGCTCTGTCACACCAACCACCTGCATGTCCTCTCTCACCACATCCATAAACCTTATCTTAGGCCTTCCTCTTTTCCTGTTACCTGGCAGCTTCATCCTTAGCATCTTTTTCCCAATATACTCTGCATCCCTCCTCAGCACATATCCAGACCAGTGTAATCTTGCCTCTCTGGCTTTGTCTCCAAACCTTCCAACCTGGGCTGACCCTCTAATGTACTTGTTCCTAATCCTGTCCATCCTCGTCACACCTAGTGTAAATCTTAACATTTTCAACTCTGCCACGTCAAGCTCTGACTCATGCCTTTTTGTCAATGCCACTGTCTCCAACCCATATAACATAGCTGGTCTCACTACCCTCTTGACGACCTTCCCTTTCACTCTTACTGGTACTCGTCTGTCACAAATCACTCCTCTCCACCCACTCCATCCTGCCTGTACTCTCTTCCACACTCACCATTACTCTGAAGTGTTGATCCCAAGTATTTAAACTCATCCACCTTCGCCACCTCTACTCCCTGCATCCTCACCATTCCTCTATCCTCCCTTTGATTCACACACATATATTCTGTCTTAGTCCTGCTGACCTTCATTCCTCTTCTCTCTAAAGCATATCTCCACCTGTTCCCCAACTCTCACTACAGATCACAATGTAATCTGCAAACGTCATAGTCCACGGGGACTTCTGTCTGATCTCGTCTGTCAACCTGTTCATCACCATTACAAATAAGAAAGGGCTCAGAGCTGAACCTTGATGTAATTCCACCTTAAACGCATCCATCACTCCCATAGCAGACCTCACCGCTGTCACACTACCCTCGTACAGATCCTATACCACTCTTACATACTTCTCTGACACTCCCGACTTCCTCATACAATACCACAACTCCTTTCTAGGCACCCTGTCTTATGCTTTCTCTTGAATCCACAAAGACACAATATAACTCCTTCTGACATTCCCTGTACTTCTCCAGCAACACTCTCAAAGCAAACATTGCATCCGTAGTGGTCTTTCCTGGCATAAAACCATACTGCTGATCACTAATCATCACCTCCCTTCTTAACCTAGCTTCCACCACTCTTTCCCATAACTTCATGCTGTGACTGATCAATTTAATCCCTCTGTAGTTACTACAGCTGTATTGGTACCAAAACACTTTTTCTCCATTCCTCAGGCATCCTCTCACTTTCCAAGATTTCATTAAACAATCTAGTTAAAAACTCCACTACCATTTCACCTAAACACCTCCATGCTTCCACAGGTATGTCATCTGGACCAACAGCCTTTCCCGTTCTTCATCCTCTTCATAGCTATCTTACTTCCTCCTTGCTAATCCACTGCACTTCATGATTCACTATCCGCACACCATTCAACCTTCTCTCCCTCTCATTCTCTTCATTCATCAGCCCCTCAAAGTACTCTTTCCATCTGCTCAACACACTCTCCTCGCTTGTGAGTACGTTTCCCTCATTATCCTTTTGCATATTGTATTATATTTATAGTACATTACTCAACTATGCCAGGATATCAGAAAGTGTGCCACCTAACATAAGTTTCATCATAATAATGATTAACTTTTAATAAACTCAGTAGTTTAACCCACTCTAAATGACTTTAATTTCATATATAGCTAAACGAATCAACTCTAACATTTTAAAAAGGGAACTAGTAATTTGAAGTAGGGAAAGAAATGATTTATCTTGTAAAAGTAATATTCAGCTCCTGTTCATAAGTATTCTAGCACTTTTTAAATTAATATGAATTTATAACCATTAAATATATTGATTTTCATTTGTCCTTCATTCTTTTACTGTTTTTATCTTTTATTAACCAACCATCTATTGTATTTCTCTTCAAAGAAGTTTAGATTTCAGTCCATTTCCTCTGTTTTTTTCTAGGATTTTATTTTTTTGTGTAAAGTCCATTCCATCTTTCAAGGTGTTAAAAATATTCCTTCCTTCTGGAAGGTGAATCCTTATTTTTGCTGAAACAAGATTTGTGCTTTAATATTGTTTTTCTTTAAGCTTTTTAACAAGTAACGCACGTTTTTCTCTTTCAGATCATGAATGTTAAATAGTCATTGTCAAATCTTATAGTACTTTCTTTAATTTTAACTGGATAATTAATCCATGCGACTTTTATGACTAAATCCTTAACATAGCTTGAGAAAAATCATACGATCACTGACCTTGATGAAAGTGTTTTTTTTTTTTTTTTAAGATGAGTTAGAAAGTGATCTATGTGCCCTTTCAATGCCAAATGAAAAAGTTTTAGGCAGGCAGGTATTATAGAGTTATACGGTCTTCCATCTTCTTTTTCAGGAATCCCATAAATCCTGATGATGATCCTTCTAGATCTGTTCTCTAAGTCTTCTATTTTTTCCCGGAATAAGTTGTTTTGTTTCAGAAGAAATTCAGTGTTTCATTTTCAAGTAATCTTCCATCAAAATCAGACATTGCCTCATTTGTACTCAAGATTTGTGATGATTGTTTGAGATTCAGTCACCACTTCAGCTTGTTTTTTTACATTTCTTTTAAAATTGTCCACTTTGCTTTCATCTGTCTTTACAGACAGATACATTTACAGTTGTTACTTAGTATAACCTGTATGTCTTTTTTTTTTTTTTTTTACTGTACTGTCCTGTACACTGGGCTTAGAGTGGCTCATTCTGAGACAGTTATTTCTTTCTAGTTTTCTTGACAGAAAAAGCAATTAAAAGAGTTTCAAACTTTTTTTTGTAGTAAAACTTTCAGCAGATGTTCAATTGTAAATCCATCCAGTTTTGAAACAATGTATTTGAGTTTTTTTTTTTTTTTTTGTAGTACAAATCCTGTCAGGGATGTTAAAATGAAGCAGAGCTAAAACCAGTGCTGTTAACTGCTCACCATCTTGGCCATGCCCCGGGCTGTTACTGTTTCTTAGTGACACTTAAAACATTCATTGGTGTGTAGGTACTTACTAGGCTATCGATCTGTGAGGATCTTAAAAGCTTAGCTTTACATTCCGCAGATAATTTTTAGCCTTTATATTTTGCATACAAGTAACCCAGGGATGGGATGAACAAAGCTATCATAGGACATTTACATGTTTCCCCATCCCATGAGAGAAAGGGATGCTAAACTGGGGGTGGATGCACAGTTACTCATCCATTCGTCCAAATTATATTTGAGTAGAGTAAGAAGTGCGCTGCTTTATGTGAAATGAAAGGTTGTCCCACAGAAGCAGTATTATGTGTGATACATACCTGTCCCTCCAACATGTTCTTCTTACTTGGCAGAACAGGTTTAGATCCCTTGAGTGGGTGATTGTGATACTGTTGGGCTTGTGAATGTGCAATAGGTCTGACAGAATCTGTTCTGTTCAGAGCTCTGCATACAAGGCATACGTCGTCTCAGTAGCCTGTAAGATACTGAGAAGAGGGACAAGACTTTCAGACTGCCTACATAGTTTTTACAATTTATTTTTTAAGTGAGAAAGCGTTGTGGACATTCCAATTGTGAAAAGTGTTTGGACAGGTTTGTACCAAAAGAGGAATTATACTCAGTGATTGCCTTAGTGAGTGCTGAGTACAGTGGTGCAATTATATCCCCGGATCTGGACCATATAATTTTCTTTTCGTTTAACTCCTGCAGTGCTGTGCGTCTGAGAATTTCTAGTACTCTTCTGTGAGCATCATTCTTGGCATAGCTGTAGATTAGGTTATATATTTCTGATTTTTTTTCCTGGCAAATTTCCCAATTCTGTAAATAAATCTGCATAGTATCTCTCTGCAGTATCTGAGCTGTATATGTGGCTTTGACTCTGAGTGTACTCTTGCCAAGTTTAGTTTTATGATAAGAATTTATTTTTGCCATTCCTACTTTCTCACAAGCCAAATTATGTTTGTAGTCACATCAGTAGTGTTTGACTTAATGGTGCCATCTGGTGTGCAGAATGTTAAGTCTGCACATAGCTCTCTGTTGAGTAAATCATCACAGTGCTTTAAAAGTATCTTGAGGCAAATATTTTGTTTAAATTCAGTGGTCTGTTCATTTCAGCATTTTTCCATAGTCTGGCATGCAGACTTATTCTGCTACTTTCACTTTATTTCTCCCTCTTTATTTATTTTATATTTATTTTATTTTTATTTATTTATTTTTAGTTATTACTCACTATAGCCCAACTGAGTTGTAGTCCATATTCAAAAGAGGCCCAGTGAGCAAATCTCCATGGGTTACAATTTGCTAAAAGAAAAGTAAAGAAAAATGGATATGATATTACAAAATGTTAAGATCAGTGACTGAGGAATGTTTCCGTAGGTTTATAAGTGAGAACTAGGCTAATGACCCCCTGGGGAGCTTTATAAGCCTAGGCATACTTCCTTAATATATCTGACACGTTTTTATACCCTAGAATTATTCTAAGGGATATATGTAGACTTGGGCATGGGTGGTCAAGCATTTGCAAGCTGCCCTGTGCCTAATAGAAGCATAGGTGCCAAACCAGGGGTAAAGTTCTAATTCCCTTTCCACTTATCCAAGTTATACTTGAATTGGGTTAGGGAAGAGCTCTACTTCACATAAATGGAAAGCCTGCTCCAGGGGAAGGGATAGTCTCTGAGACAGATAACTGTCTCTCCAATATGTCCTATTTCTGTTGCAGACAAGATTTAGGTCCCTAGATCTGGTAATCCTGATGTTATTTGGTCACCAGTTGTGCAACAGGACCATCACTGCAGGATCAGAGATTGTTTTATAGACCAAGCGTAAATTGACCCTCGGCAGTCTGCAGTAGAGTACAGGGATAGGACATTGAAGCATTCCACTTATGACATGCTGATTGCACCCTGTATTCTTTGTGAAAAATCTCTGTTGATGCCCCAGTTGTTGCATATGCCTGGCTAGATACATACTGAAGTTCTCAGTGACTCGACAATTGGTCTGATGAGGGCTGGGTACAGTGGAACAATGACATCCTTGGACCTAGATGCCATACACATACTTATAAGTTGCTCTGCATAGAATGATTTCCTTACTACCGTAGTAGACACCTGATGGTCAAAGTTCAAGTTATTTTCTACATGGTTTCCCAAATCCCTGACTATTGGGTCTGCTTTGTGGGGGGGATTGCATTATCAATATGGTAGTTTCCAGGGGTAACAGTTTTCTCAAATGAAAATTATACATTTCTTGGCATTGACTTTTACACCATGGTTATTGTACCAGTTATTGTTCTGTGTCTGGACTTCTTAAAGAGTGCTTGTGTTTTTGGGAGATTCTATGACTGTGCCTAGTTTGCAGACTAGGAGTGTACATTTCAAGAATTCCAAAACAGCAGATCACAAAACTGTGCAGCAGAATAAAGTGATATAAAGAGCAAGATGAGTAAGAATGCGCATTATAGGCAAAGAGGTTGGAGTAGGGTATGAATATGCAAGTTCAGTGATACAAAAGGAAGTAGAAACAGCAAGGAAGGTTAAGTTTTGTAAGAGTAATAGAAACAACAAAAGTAGGACTAGTTGAAGAGGTGTGGTAGAGTAGAG
Organism: Protopterus annectens; assembly: GCF_019279795.1. Lineage (NCBI taxonomy): Eukaryota > Metazoa > Chordata > Ceratodontiformes > Protopteridae > Protopterus > Protopterus annectens. Next base: position 862,516,544 of record NC_056747.1, on the reverse strand, counting down.
ATGTAAGACATATATTTTAGGTGGTAATGGAGGCTTATGGTTCTCTATATGAAAGGATAGAGGTAGCTAAGAACAGGGTTATTGACTTAGAGATGTATAGAAAGGGTAAAGAGGTATATCTGTGTATAGAGGATAGGAAAAGATCCAGAGTAAATCCATTTGGATGCAAGGTGGACTTTTAAATTAGTAATGAAACTACTCTGTTTTGTCTCATTAATGATATGTTGGAGAATTGTGTTCCACTGCTAAGCATTACAAATGGTGTAGAGTAATTATCTATAATGATATTTTGGTGTTTATACCTATAGGATGTTGTGATTTTCTGATCTGAGGGGTCTGTTTGGAATGTCTAACATTAATATTTGATGTAGATGGGCATGTGTTAGGTTTTGGTAGTATTTTGTGGGTGTTTTTTAGCTAGTGAAAAGAGTAGATTATGTAATTCTAGACAATTTGTTTTAGCTGCAAATGTAGTAACTCTATGGAAAGTTTGTTCCAAATTATGTAGTTTTTTTTTTTGGGGGGGGGGCTAGTGATTGTGCTATGGTTAACTGAGTCTGTTAAGAAGAGAGTGGATTTATACAGCATGCATAGCTTTCTGTAGGTTTCTGAGATAACGTCAGTGCTAGTCGAGCTTTAATTTGTGGCTGCCACTTACCCCAAGGAGTTTAGCATTTGAAGCCTGCTTGATTGGAGTATTGTTCATCGATGAAATAGAGATTTCACCCAAAATAGAAGTTTCATTTTAGTGGAATTTATTAAAAGTAGAGAGTCTGATGGCCATTACTTTAAGTTTGCGTGTGTAGCGATCTGAAGTTCGTTTAGGAAGTTAACAATCCAAATGAGGGTGGAGTCATCTGCACATTGGACAAGTATGATATGGATTTTGGTGTGCTTGATTGACAAGATAGTTGTTGAACCAGTATATAGTATTAACACTAAGATGCATGTTAGCTAGTCTGGAGAAGAAGAGGGTGAGATACAGTATTGAAGGCTTTTGAGATGTCAAGGAACTTAGCAGCTTTGTGGAGACCAATGTTTTTTGATTTGGTTGATATTACTGAGGAAGGATAAATTATTTTCAGTTCCACTGAAGGCGAATTGCCGAGGTACCAGGACATGTTATTAAAGGAAAACTTTTTTATCATCTCTGCGTTTGATGTTTCTATCTGCTTGGAATATTGGTGTATTTTTCAGCATTATAGTCTTGCCTGGATGGTAGGTGTAAGCACAACTTCCATTGTCTTCATGCTTTGTCAATATTTGTCACTAGATTTTTGATTTCTTAAGTCATCCAGGGGACAATTGTAGCTTTTACTTTCTGTTTAAAGGTCCCATGGAAATTAGTATGGATAAGAATGTTTGGGAAAAGTAATGGACTCTATTCTCAAGGTAAGACTTTTAGAGAGGGTGCCAGTTGCACTGTTGAAGCAGTGTAATGATTTGAATTTTTATGGAAGTGAGTTCTACAGCAGACAGAATTGTAAGTTACATTTTTGCTACCCCACCCCCCAATATGGCAAAGGTAGGGTGTTGGTTGCTGAGATTGCTTGGTTGTTTGTCAGAGTTGAGGATGTTTTGACGACTTTTATTATCCAGTCCGGTGTGCTTTATTGGTCTGTAATTTTATCTTTTTGGTAGTGTCTGTTATTATTTGGGTGAAGGAATAGATGTTGATGTTTAGTGACTGTGATGATTGTTTATAATTGGAGCTATTAATATTTATGTCACCTAGGATAGTAATGTGATATTTGATGTTTGAGGAGATCCAGAGGAGGATGTCTTCTCTCTGGTGTTTGTTACTATTTCCAGATTGTGGTGGGATGTAGATTGTGGCAATATTAAGGGTTGTGAACATATTTATTGCTAGATTGGTAAGAAGACGAATTTTGGATGTATTAAATGTAGAAATTTATATTACAGAGGTGTTTACTGAGAGTTTCTTTGAGTGCAAAAAAACACATTTTCCACCCTTTTTAGTTCTGTTGACTCTAATAGTAATAATTCCTGGTGGTGGTATTTCTTCATCAGTAATGTGTGGCTTGAGCCAGGTTTTGGTTAGGACTAATATGGACACGTGTTCAGCTATGAAGGTTTGCAGTTTTATTGCATATACCTCTGATGTTTATTTGGTATTATTTTTTGTATTATCAGAATGGGGTGTTATTGGTGGTGAGGCCTGGGTTTGGGATTTGTCTCTACACTACAATAGATATATGGAGGAGGAGTTTGGAGGGGAGTGTTGTAGGAATTTAATGAAAATTTTCTTGAGAATTTGTGCATGTTTTTGGCATTGGATTTTTCTGGTAAAAATGTTTTGCTGTATAAGAATGTATTTAATTGTGATGGAAAGGGCAAGTGTTTGGTGTGGCATTAGTTAAAAAGTATTATGTAAAATTAGGATAGTGCTGCTAGAAGTGGGGAACTCATCAGAGTGATAGTTGCCTAACGAAGAGAGTGCAAGGAGCAGGACAAGTAGAGTTATTTGGGTACTTGGCATTCATTTTGAAGTATAAGGCATTGTTTTTTTTTATTGTGCAGATTGTTGATAGGAAACTGTGTTTTTATAATTTTTGATGGGTGGTATTGTTTAAAAAGAGAAAGAGGTTTGCTGATGTTCTTTGTGTTTCATTGTTACAGTCATCACCTGTGGGTTATCCCTGCTGTGGTAGCCCTCGGGCAGCCCGAATACCAGAGTCAGTATTTTTCTCTGTCGACTGCTGTCGCTTGCTGACTGAAGTCAGGTCGTCAGTGCTGCGAAGCAAGACAGCCGACGCCATTACATACTGCATACATATTACATTACTGCAGAAGCAGTTCGCAAGTGTGCTAGTCAGTCACTACCAGAGTTTGAATTACAGCTGAAAACATCTAAAGCTAAGTACCCCGTTGTGGATCCTTTTTTCTTGCATTAGCTGATGTCTGGAAAAGTTAATTATCTCACCTGTGGAAAACAAATCCCACACAGAGACTTCCATTCATACTGCGTCATTTGTTTAGGCCCAGACCATGACATCCCCTGTTGCCAGTTCTGTGCCCTCTTTAACGCAAGAACCATTCGCTGTAGTGCTCTTATTGTAGCCAGGTATTTTCGTCTTTCGTCTTCACATTCCAAAATGGCATCAGTCAGCCAACAAACTGTAAACGTTCTGAAAAAATGTAAGGATAAAAATAGAGACAGACCACACAAGGCTAAGCCTTCCGATGACTCTACCACTAAGCAGGTCATCAGTTTTCTGGAATTCAGTGAAGCACCTTTGCAGCCCCTGATGCCCAATCCGATACCTTTACAGGCCTCTACCGAGATCCTTTTGGAGTCCGGTATGCTGCAGAAATCTTTTTAGTTTTCCGAGCCTTTGGTTGTCTCTGCTTGGGGCCGGAGCCGCGACACAGGCATCAGCTTCCGAGAAGGCTTTTTGCACTACTGAATCTAGACAAAAAACGAGGTCTTCTCATCCAGCTACCGTTTCCCTCAGACCAGTGGATACTCTTAGGCCTCAAGCAAGGCCACTCATAGGAAATCTACCTCTAGCCATTTTACTCCTGTACCGCCACCCCAAACTTAAATGCTTAAAATGGCGGAGGATCCTATCATCCTTATCAGGGGTAGTCAGGCCACAACTTCTAAAAGGAAAATAGAACTTTCTCCTAAAATGCTGACAGAACAGGAGTTTGATTGTTCAGATTTTGAAGAGGAACAACAACCTCTGACTGCTTATGAGGATTCAGATGTAGAGGAATCCATTCCTTCTGCCTCCTCATCAGAAGATCTTTCCTTTGGGGAAACCCTTCACACCCTCAAGGAACATTTCCACTGGGAATCCCAGGACTTTCCTCTGTTTAAGAAAAGACTAAGCGAGTATCTAGACCTGCCCCAGCACAGACCCTCGGTCATCCCCCCAATCTTAGAGGTGGTAGATGATGTCTTCCATGAATCCAGCTTAGCTCCTGACGTCCTCCCATCTGCTCCCAGAAAACTTGACCGGTATTACAGAGTACTGGATTCTCATAAATAACTGTACAGAAATCCTGCTGCAGACCCAGAGGTCATTAAACAGGGACCAAAAGGAGCTAAGGCTAGTTCTGCAAAGAATCCTATTCCTTCTGACAAGGATTCCAGAGCTATGGACGGATGGGGTAAAAAAGTATACACCTCTGCAACCTTAGCTATCAGAGCACTCAACTGTCAGTTCCTCATGTTAAAATATCAACAACACACTTGGAACTATTAAAGCAAAATATTTCAAGCTTTCCTGACTGTGCCAATTCAAAAGAGTTAGATTTACTGCACTCTACTTGTCAAGTGGCCAAACACTCATTACACTGTGGATATGAAGCCCTAGAAGCCTCAAGCAGGGCAGCAATGTCAGGATCTGTCATTAGGAGACATGCATGGTTGAAGGAACAACCTCCCCCTGATCATGTCAAGTCTAAATTAATTGATGCACCCTTGGATAAGGACTGCTTGTTTGGAGTAAAAGCAGAAGAGGTGCTTAAAAAGATAGAAGACAAAGCAAAATCTATGCAAACAGTAAAATATTTCTTTCAGGTACAGCAGGAATTTTCCCTGAAAGCACTGGTCCTTTCCTGCACGTAGCAGGCAGGTGCAAGGTAGATTCCACAGGGACAGAACCCAACCTCCTATTCAAGGGACAGCAGAGAACCAAACAGTGGACCACTTACACTCTTAAAGCAGGGAGTTCTAAGCCATCCCTCTATGGCAAAAACTTTCAATGACACCCCCCCCCCCCCGCCCTCTTTCCAATCACCAAAAACTAGGAGGAAGGCTCTTTGGCCTTTTGTAACAAAGGACCAATGGTTCTTAAAGATTATTTTTCAGGGATACAAATTATCTTTCAACGAACTTCGAATTCTAAGAGGGTACCCAGACTTACCTCCAAATCAGTGGGCAGAGGCATTGAAACAAATCCAAGCTCTCATATCCCAAAGGGCAGTAGAACCTGTCCCCTCAGATCAAACAGGCAAAGGCTTTTATTCCAGACTATTCCTTGTTCACAGAAAAGAGGGCACTTGCACCCCATCCTGTATCTATCCATTCTGAACACCTCCCTGGTGTCCTCAAATTCAAAATGCTAACTTTGCAGCACCTGCTGTCTATGCTGACAAAAAATGCCTGGTTAGTTACCCTAGATCTAAAAGATGCCTACCTCCACATCCCCATAAGGGAATCTTGAAGGAAATTCCTTCACTTCAGAGCAGGCTCACAACACTTTCAGTTCTCTGTGCTACCCTTTAGCTTATCTACTACTCCCAGGTTATTCACCAAATGCTTAGCCCCAGCCATAGCCTTTTGCAGACAGAAAAATATACAGATTTACCCTTATCTGGATGACTGCCTCATTCAGGCAGAGTGCAAAGAAAAGCTAGTCAAGGACCCCCTCTTTGTCAAAACCCTCCTAACCTCCTTAGGGTACACAGTCAACAAGAAGAAATCAAAGCAAACACCCTCCAGGAAGATCATTGTCTTAGGAGCACTGTTGTACACAGCATCCCAAATGGTCTTCCTATTCCCAGAAAAGGAGAGCTTCCTGCCTCTCTACTATACCCAGCTGGCTTCCAGAAGTTACCTGACTGCAAGGAAGGTCCTGCAAGCCTTGGGGTACATGGCATCTTGCATCCTTCTAATTCCTCTGCCCAGGCTTCACATGAGAAAATTTCAGTGGTATCTAAAGAACCTTTGGTGTCAGCACTCTCAGCCTCTAGAGACCTCTATCCCTCTGATTCCCTGTATAAGCTCCGAGTTTCTCTGGTGGACAGGGGCCTGTGCCAAGAACAAGGGTCTTTCCTTCACCCTCTGCCCAACCGGGCAGACCATTACCAACGAAGCCTCAGACATTGCTTGGGGTGCTCACCGAGAGGGCAGGTGCACCCAAGGTCTTTGGGATACCCAGCACCTTCCCTTACATGTCAACCAGAAGGAAATGATGGCAGTACAAAAGGCTCTGACATCCTTCAAACCCCATCTCAAGCCAGGGGTTCTCCTTATCGAAACAGACAACATTACAGTAATGTGGTACATCAACAAACATGGAGGGACCCAATCTTACTCTCTTTGTAGGCTAACCATGAACCTCTGGCTGACTGCCTCTTCCATGGGATTACACCTAATAGTCCAATACCTACCAGGGATCAACAACACCCTGGCAGATCACTTAAGCAGAAACTTACTGGACCCCCACGAATGACAGCTCCACAGAAAAATCTTTTTACAAATCACTCAGGAGTGGGGGACTCCAGAGGTGGATCTCTTTGCTTCACATCTCAACCATCAGCTGAAAAAGTTCTGTACCAGGGAGTATCACCACCTAGCATGGAGGTGTGGATGCCTTAACCTTCCCCTGGAACACCCTCTTTGTGTATGCATTCCCTCCTCTGCCTTTTATTCCCAAGGTACTGTTCAAGGAAGGAGAGACCAAAGGCCATCCTCATTGCTCCAGATTGGCCCAGACAGCATTGTTACCCCTTACTGCACAGCCTGACATTACAGCCTCCCAGGCAGCTTCCCCTGATCTCAGACCTCTTGACTTGGGTGGGGGGGGGGGGGGATGCTGCACCCAGACTTGCAGACTCTCAGCATGGCTAATACTTTAAAGGCAAACAAGGGTCACCTGTTAAGCAAACAGGTCCTAGACATTATCACAGAGGCCAGAAGGCTCAGCACCAGAAAATCTTACGCAGGAAAATGGGAAAGATTCTGCCCCTGGAGCCAGTCCAGAGGGGGCAATACCTCACAACCTTCCATCCCTCTTATCCTGGACTACCTAGCGGAGCTACTTAATAGTGGCCTCTCCTTCCATTTTAAAATCCATGCTTCAGCCATTTCAGCTCATTTTGATACAGATCAACCCCTGTTCTCCCATCCTTTGATTAAACAATTCCTCAGAGGGACTTCTAATATCAGACTTCCCAGAAGGCCGGCCACCCAGGCCAGCCTGGGACCTGAATTATGTTTTGGAAAAACTTAACCTTACCACCCTTTGAACCTGCTACTTCAGCTGAACTAAGATACCAATCCTAGAAGACTGCTTTTTTACTAGCTGTCACCTCAGTCAGAAGAGTTTCAGAACTTCAGGCACTGATGGCCATTGAACCCTTTCATCATTTTCCATGCAGACAGGATCTCCCTGAGGACAAACTCCTCCTTTATGCCCAAGGTGGTATCTAATGTGACTCAACCAGGCCATACATCTACTCACCTTTTTCCTTTTCCTAACCCTCAAAACAAGGGAAAAAGAATTATGCACTCACTAGATGTGCACAGTCAGCTCAGATACTATCTGGACCGTACTAAACCCTTCAGAAAAACAGACAGACTACTTGTCAGCTTTGCCCCGGGCAGAGGGAAAGCCCATTTCCAAGCAAATCATTTCCATATGGATATCACACTGTATCCATCTCTGCTACAGATTACATGGGAAACCACCCCCTAAGTCTATTCATACCAGTTCCACTAGGACAGCCTCCACTTCCACAGTATTCCTCAGAGGAGTTCCCACCAGGGACATCTTGGAAGCTGCCACCTGGACTTCAGTCCATACCTTTACCAAGCATTACCACCTACCTCTATTTTCTAAGGCTAGGGCAAGGTTTTCCTCTGCAGTTCTTCATGGTATGCTGACCCATGCGTAGGTCTCTTACTAATCCTACCAGCCCTCTGCTCAGCTTTGGGAATCCTCCCACAGGTGATGACTGCAACAGTGAAACATGAAGAACATAGTACAGTTGTGTACACTTACCATAAATGTAGATGTTTGAGTGTATTCACTGTTGCAGTCCTGGTTTCCCTCCCTCCCTCCTTTCTTCCCCCTTATATCTTCTTTCTTTAGAGAGACATAAGCTTCTTATGGTGGCTTTTAGCCACCAGGACCACTTTACCATATTTACTTGGGCTTCTGACTGGTTAGGGCAAGAAAAACTAATGTAATGGCAAGCAACAGCAGCCGATGCAGAAAAACATTGACTCTGGTATTCGAGCCGGCTGAGGGCTACCACAGCAGGGAATAACCCACAGGTGATGACTGCAACAGTGAATACACTTTAACATCTACATTTATGGTAGGTGTACACAAGTGTACTTTTGATGTGTGTTTTAAGATTGGGTAGTCACTGTGGGCAGTGTGTCAACAGTGGACGAAGGTAAACATATTGGGGGAGAGAGAGAAAAGAACATATGAGCTGATGAAGTAGTTGAAGGCTTTGGACTCTTTAAGAAAGCTGAAGGGGTTTTATACCTGTATAGTTTGGAAGAGGGAAGGGTGGTGGATGCAATGTGAATATACAAACTTTGAATTACGTCAGAGAAGTTTTTTTGTATTGTGTTGTTTTTGACCCTTGCCAGCCTTAACTTGCTATCCTCCCTTCAGCACCAGTGCACTCTCACTACTCATCTCTGCTTAACAGGTAAGCAATGCAAACTATGTCAAACAAAACATTCTCTAAGTGGCAAAGCTAGCTGTGTTGCTTTCTGTTATCAACATTGTGTAAGAACACTGGTAGGAGAAGTCACAAGGCAGCAGCCATTATAGCAGATTCCTTTAAGAATCTCTGCTCGGAGTGAGGCCAATGTTTAGAACACCATCAACCTTTGCCCAGGCTTTATGGACTGACCATGCAGTCCAGAAGCAGGGCAGGTTTTGCTGCTGCAGTCTTGCAAGGCATTAATGTTACCTTCCACCCAGTCTGGGCCCAGGCTCCCACCACAGTAGCTACCTGTTTCAGTAGTACTCTGTCAATATGTACTACAGTTGTGTGAATGCGCTTACCATAGTAATAGATTTTGAGTAAAGAGATCATTGCTATGTTATAGGCTGCCATCCACCTTCCTCTTGCTTTTCTGCTCCATCATGCCTGGAATGGAGTGTGAAATGGGACAGTTAAGATGGACTGTCTCTTCTGTCTGCCTTACTAACTAATTAAGAGGGGGGACGGGATTGTTTCTTCTTCCTGCTGCTGCTAATACAGTCTAATGTATGTATGACTGGAAAAGAGGGAGACCCAACTGCCTCTTCCTGATTATCATTTATCCCTTGGATTGGACTTGGCAATTTTTGCACAGCCCACTTGTGGACCAAGGAAGACTGCCATCATTCTTAATTTCCAAATACCACAGTGCACATTTGTTGGTGTCATCCTGAGTCAGAAAATGAACTGAAAATTATGTGGGCTGTTGTCCTTTTTAACTGAATATCATGCTAATTTCCAGGAATTAAGGAATTCAGTTTCATCTTGGAAGCATCAGATGCCTATACAAAGACTTGATAAGAAGTGATACTGCTATTTGAACATCTGGTGTTAATGTGAGTATTCTCAGGCAGCTTTAGTTTTTATCTCAACGAATTATGGAATATGACATGTTAAAGTTTAAATGAGTAAGGAACAAGTGAGGAAAAAAAAGGTAAGGTAACAATCTAGTTCATACTAGAGTGCATGAAGTGGTACTTACCTGTTCATTCTGTGTATTTCACAGCCTCATGAACATGATTGTTAGAAGATGGTATATCATCTGATGGCACTGATACTGTGTTGAGTGGGTTACTGGTGTGTAATGAATTTGGGGCTATTTTTGATGTTGTATACCATTCCTTGCACATCTGATCTAGTGAAAAGTTTTACACCGTGAGGAGAAAGGCACCTTATTCCGTAGCCTGTAGAGGATGATTGTCTTCACTTGCTCAAGTCACAGATCCTTGTGTGAGCAGAACAGATTAGAGAATCCATCGAGTAATTTCCTGCCAACCAAAAGTGATTAAAATTCATAAATATGGGAACAGGATTGTGCGATAGTGAAGTTTAACATCTGTGTACCTGATGGTAGAGGAGAACCGTAAATAAGATGGAAGACAGAATGTTGCACTGCTGCAGTACAGTCAACATTAAAAAAGAAAACAGAAAAAATATATGCTGATTTGAGAGCTTCATTTGAGAATTATTTTTTTTAATAAGTTTGTGGTTTTCAATCCTGTTGTTGTCAAAGTAAAAACAGTTTTGTTAGCTTTAGTCGTCTGGATCAAATGTATTTGTTTCTTTAGCTGGAGGTAGTCCTCTTCAGTTTAGCGAGCTTACTTTTCTAGCACTTCATTTTTGACCCATTTGTTCCCTAATACGCTGATTTGTTGTTAGTACCCAGTAGTTCACATCAACCTATGGGGGGTCATATCTCTTGTCCGTAACAAATACTTTCAGTGACCTGGTCTTTGTCTACATAGTGAGAGATGGGAGTTACAAGTCAAATGACAGTCATATATGACTGTTTCATATTTTTTTGTGTACTGTCTAATCCCTCCAGCCCTCAGAAAGACTAGACCTAAACCTACAGTGGTCACAATTAAGGTCTGTACATATACCACATAAGCCTGTAATAGTAGACACTGACTTGAAGGTTTTCTTGTAAATGTTAATGAGAATAAAGTATGTGTCTGTTTCAGTGTTGTATAATAAAGTCATACAGGTTGGATTGGTGTACTACGAGTGCACTTTTAGAAAGTACATTTCCCAGTGCCCTGAAGGTACATTTTAGCAGTTGTATCACCTTATTTGTTTTAAGATGTGGATTTGCTGCTTCTCACTTCCAACTAATGTAACTACCTTTCTGCTTAGGGTGGCATGACAATGGGACAGATGGCAGCTGCTGGAATGGCATATATGGGGCAACCTACATACATGGGAATGCGTCCTCCCACTTCTCAGTATACAGCCGATATGCAGAAGCAGTTTGCTGAAGAACAGCAGTAAGTTATTAATGTTTTAAGCAGTTTATTTTCACAGTATGAAACTGAAAAAGTTAGACTGTTTGCATTTTTTGAAAGAAGTGTGTGTCTGCTGCAGGATTTGTATTTAAGTTTTACACACTGTAAACTTAATTTTTCAGTTTTATGATACAAGTGACTTGGCTGCAGCTACATTTTGTCAGACTTTGTGTTTTTATGAAGGGCCATTGAAAATGCACTGTACTGTTGAGCACTGGAGTATGGAAGCAGATATGTTATGCATAATTGCATATGATATTCTTGGCTGCAGTGTAGGACTGTACAACATGTGGAAATCTGTAGTGCTGGTTGGGCTGGACTCAAGGGGTGAAGGCTGTGGAGATGAAAAATTGCTGTTGTCTCCATGTTTTTGGCATGTGCTTACTTGAATAATGCTTTATAAGGTTCACTTCTTTATGGTGATATGACAGGAGAATACAAGTTGTTCGTCTGTCATCGACGATAAAGGACATCACATCATGGAGGTTGACTGAGTACAGTGTGTCTGGCTGTGGCTGATCAGAGCAATGTGGGCTCGGAAAGCTCTGTCGGACGTCTGGCACAAGTGGTCATTTGGGTTGGTTGGCAAAGAGTTAGCTGTGGATTTATCTAGCTCATGCTTCCTCTGTGCCTCTGTGGTCCTACTCTGCTCATAGGAGGTAGCACCTTTACTGATGCAGTTTCGCCAGGTGGGGCGGTCTTGCTGTAGGGGTTCCCAGGAGTCCAGGTCAACGCCAAAGCTCTTCAGAAAGGCTTTCAGCGTGTCCTTAAAACGCTTTTTCTGCCCACCATGTGTGTATTTGCCTCCTGCAAGTTCACCATAAAACAGTCTCTTGGGGAGGCGTGTGTCTAGCATACGTACAAGGTGGCCTGCCCACCTGACTTGGGCTGTCCTCACCATGGTGTAGATACTTGGCAGTCCAGATTGAGAGAGGACATCTATGTCTGGAACTTTGTCCTGCCAGGTAATTTTCAGCAGCCTTCTTAAGCAGTTCATATGGGAGCGATTCAGCTTTTTGGCATGCCGCTCATACACAATCCATGTCTCACAAGCATACAGTGGTGTAGGCACTACAACTGCCTTGTACACCTTCAGCTTTGTGGACAGTTTGATGCCTCTCCTCTCCCACACTGACTCTCGCAGCCATCCAAAGGTGGAGCTTGCCTTGGTGATGCATGTGTCTGCCTCATCATGAATGCAAATCTGGAGAGAGTGCTGCTGAGGTATGTAAACTTGTCAACAGCCTTCAGGATCTCACCTTTAGCGGTGATAGTTGGTTCTGCATACGTCTTCTGCAGTGCAGGCTGATACAGAAACCTTAGTCGTCTTGGTATTAATTGTCAGGCCGAAGTTTCTGCAGGCAGTGGAAAAGCAGTTCATACTCTGCTGCATCTGGGCCTCTGTGGCAGCATTGAGTGCACAGTCATCTGTAAACAGGAAATTGAGCACAAAGTCCTCTTCAACCTTGGTCATGGCCTGTAGCCTCCGCAAGTTGAAGAGCCTGCCATCAGTCTTGTATTTGATTTTGATGCTGGTTTCTTCATCATTGCAGAAGCCATCTGCTAGCATGGCCGAGAATATCATGCTGAACAGCATGGGTGCCAATACGCAGCCTTGCTTGACTCCGTTTGTGACTGGGAAGGCATCAGAGGAGTCTCCCTCGTCCAGTACTCGAGCAAGCATGCCATCATGGAACTGGCGCAACATACTGATGAATTTGCATGGGCAGACAAACGTCTCCATGGTCCGTCATAGCCCCTCATGACTGATGGTGTCAAAGTCTTTGGTCAGGTCCATGGACATTGTGTAAAGGTCCCTGTTTTGTTCCTGGCACTTCTTCTGAACTTGACATGCTGCAAATATCATGTCCAGTGTCCCTTGGCCCTCTCTAAAGCCGCACTGACTCTCTGGCAGGTGTCCATCTTCCATGTGTTGAAGAGGCGGTTGATGAGAACTCTGTCAAGGATTTTGCCAGCAATGACCAGGAGAGAGATTCCTCTGTGGTTGTCACAAGACTGCCTATTTCCCTTTCTCTTGTAGAGATGGATGATGGAGGCATCCTTTAGCTCCTAAGGGTAACTTCCTGTTTCCACATGGTCTGGAAGAGCTCAGTGAGCTTCTGTAACAAGACTGGTCCCCCTGTCTTGTAGATTTCGGCTGGAATGGTGTCACAGCCTGGTGCTTTACTATAGGAGAGGAGCTTAATTACTTCCTTAACCTCTGATTCCTTTGGAGGTTTTGCCAGGGAGGTGTTAATGGCGAATTGCAGCATGCGGTCAATGGCTTCGGCATTGATTGAGGAAGGCCTATTCAGGACATTGTTGAAGTGCTCAGCCCATCTTTCCAGGATGGCTTTCTTGTCAGTGAACAGGGTGGACCCGTCAGCACTGGGCAGTGGTGATGTTCCAGAGGACTGTGGCCCGTAGATGGTCTTCAGGACATCATAGAAATGCTTGGAATTGTTGCTATCAGCATACTTCTGGATCCCATCTGCCTTTCTGCTGAGCCAGGAGTCTTGCATCTCTCAGAGCTTTGCTTGCACCTTGCTTTTGATGGAGCTGTAGGCTGCTTTCTTGGAGATGGATGTAGTGTCTTGCTGGAGGGATCTGAAGGCTTCATGCTTCTTATCCAGCAGCTTCTGAATGTCTTCTTCATTATCATCAAACCAGTCCTGGTGTTTGCGTGTGTTCAGGTCCAAATGAGTAAGAGCAGTGTTGTAGACCACATCCCTAAAGGCTGCCCAGTCCTCTTCTGCACCATTGGTGCCAAAGCTGAGTTGGTCAAGTCGAGGTCCTCACTGAGGTTCTGGCACACAAAGTGCCGTTCTAACTTACTGACATTCAAATGCCTATTGGTCTTTTTCTCCAGCGGGAACCAATTAGGCTGAATGTGCATGTTGAGTTTTGAGAGGATGAGTCTGTGGTCTGTACAGCAGCCTGCGTCACAAATGGCCTTAGTCACTCTAACATCTTGCCTGACCCTTCTCTTTACTATGACATAATCAATGAGATGCCAGTGCATGCTGTGTGGATGCATTCAGGACATCTTGGTATGGTTGGATAGGCGGAAAACTGTGTTTGTGTTCAACAGGTCATGAGCTGTGCATGTCTTCAGAAGTAGATCACCATTGCTGTTGCGTTTACTGACTCCATTCCTCCTAATGACACCCTTCCATGTCTGGTAGTCTGCACCAGCTCTGCCATTGAAGTTGCCTAAGATGAAGAGCTTATCCACCTTGGGCACAGATCCTATAAGGGACTCCAAGTCTTCATAAAACTTGTCTTTAATTTCCTCTGGATTTGTCATGGTGGGGGCATCTACACTGAGGAAGGTGGCATAGCGGTTTCCCTTGAGGGGCAGCCGCAGAGACATGAGTCGATCATTGAATCCTTTTGGGAGGCTGGCTAATTTGCTGATTAGATTGGATCTGATGGCGAAACCCACTCCTGCTTCACGACATTAAACGCTACTGCGGCCACTCCAGAAAAACTTATAACCGGGTTTAACTTCTGTCAGCTGGCCTACATCTGCGAACCTGGTCTCGCTGAGTGCTGCTGTCTGGATGTTGTACCTGCCGAGGTCTCTTGCAACAAGTGCTTATCCGTCTCTCAGGTTTGTCTGTTTTGGAAGTATCCATGAGAGTGTGCACATTCCATGTGCTAATGGTGAGCGAAGTCACCAGTGTTTTTTTTCTTTGTGATTCGACCACATGGTTTGGATCCACCCCTGGTGCAGCAAGCAGGCTAGGGGTAGGATGAAGCAGGCTATGTTTAGGGCACCTTTTCTAGCCCCTTCCTCAGACCATGGAGGTGAGAAGAGCGATCCTAAATAGGGCTGCTCAGACACCCAGGGGGCTGCCAAACTCCACTGCTGCTTTGGTCCAGTAGAGTGTGATCCATTGCCTTGGGCCGCCTGTGTGCGAGGTTGTGGCTACAGCTTACAGTGTATCCGCATCTGCTGCTTCATCATTCCCCCATTACCACAGGACTTGGGGGGGGGGGGTGTGATGTCTTGACTTGTGCTTGAATTGGGTTATATTGAGAGAGAGTTGCGTAAATCGTCAGTCTCACTCTCTCGTCCCAGCCTATCTTGATCCAGTGGCAGAACATAGTCGAGACAACTGGAGATAGGTTGGGATGCAGTGGATGGCAACAGTGTCCTAATGTGTCTCTCTGTGCCCTATTTGCGCTCTACATCACTTTGCTGAGTCCACTTTCCTGCCCGTTGAATCAGTCTGGTGATTTCCTTTGCACAGTCCGCCAGATCCAGTCTTCGCATGCATAGGTAGACAAGCCCTGACTCGCCGAGGGTTACAAACCCATTGGCTACCCTCACCTGGTTTTGCCGACCAGTCGAAGCCGTTGCCCGGGGTGTGGCCGCTGTTGCTTGCAGACAGCTATGAGGAGCCAGAGGTGAGAGCTGAGTGTCAGTTGAGGACCAAGGTGGATGAACTACTCTGAAGAGCACGACATGTTCACCCATCAGAGGTACTACCGCTCCCTGGCACCCCATAAACCCCAAGTAAGATCAACAGAAAGGTGCAGACATCTTGGTACTTTAAATATTTTAATATAACAAACAAAAGTCAGGTACATAGGTTAAGCACATTTGTCTTTATTTAGCTGTGTAAAGGACTTCATCAGACCAAGATATTAAAATCATTTTTATACTGGCAGTATTGGTTATTTAAATTTCATTGTCAATTTGGAGCTGACTATAGAGGTATTTGCACTGAGGGAGCACTACATGAGCTGTTTTCTGGTTATTTGTGGTGGATATTAGCTGCATGGACACGCGCCTTCTTTTCTTACTTGCATATTTTCCGTATCATGTTTTATCTTTTCTAAACTTGTGCAATGAGGCCATTTCAGTGAAACTTTGAGCAGATGTAGCAAACAGCAACTTTCACAAACTGTGGTCCTGGTTAATTTAGTCCTTTTTGCCATTTCAAATGGCTACCCCTTAGTGTCATCTATTATCTGTAATTACATTCCCTTCCACTTATGCTTTCCTATGGCATTAAAAGAAAGGGCCCCTGGCAGAATATGACAAATTTGGAGTTTGACTAGCATTACTAAATTTGGATAATTTAAGTAGGCCTTCGTTAAGGTCTGAAACCTACATTATTTTTTCTCTTCCCATGTGTCCCTTTAGTTTTGCAGGTTGATGCTCATGTGTTCTAAAGTGTTTGTATGGCTTTTACTGTACTTCTGCCATTGATGTTTGTTTGTTTGGCAAAAATATCTGACTTCTCTTGCCCCTGTAAAAGTCAACGGTATATTGAGCTTTTTTTCCAACATAATATGCATTATTGAAAAGAAAAAGAAAAAACTCCTTCAACCTAAAACACAAATTGCATGAAATGACCTCCGCAGATTCAGCGGTTCATCCAATTAAACCCATGCTTTTTTTGTAATCCTTCACTCACATGTTTGTTTCTACTGATATCTCTAGAATTGCTTGTATGGAGGCCATCACACACTTGGACAACAGCACATCTTTCTGAGCTGAAACTATTCCGCTGTTGTTTTAACCAGTTGTCTGTCTGTAGGCTTTGGGTTCTGTCATCTATACTGTAATTACAATGAGTGTGAAGGCAGTGTTCCAGGCTGCCTGCCCATGTTCTGAGGCCTCAAAGATGGTTGCCCCACCACCATTAGATTTAGGAGAGATGTCTACTCGGATGTCTGCCGTCTTTTCCACAGGTAGAGCTGAAGTGGGTCCACTACCTTTCCTCTGCATCTGGCCCCCTTTCTGGAACTAATGAAATTGTTTCAGGGTTTTGTGTTATTTCATTAAGAACCAGCAGCTTTCTTCAGATCAACATTTAATATCATGGGTTCCTGTTTAGAAAGAGGGAACCTTCCTCCACTGGGAATTCTGATTCTTCTGACTCTGAGGTAGGTGACCTTGACATACATCTCCCTTCCTCAGCTATGATTCAGATGCTGAAAACAGTCTATCTTGTGCTTCACCACTAGAGGATGTCTAATTTGATGATACCTTTAGTAAGATTAAGGATCTCTCTTTAAATGGGAAACTAGAGTTTTATAATGTCTAGAAAAGATTAAAGGAGCTTCTGGGTTTAACAGAAACAAGACCTTTAGCCATACTTTGTCATAGAAGCCTTAAAAGGTTGCTTTACAAGTTCATCCTTGGAATCTGACTCCTATCCTTCTGCTCCCATGAAGCCTGACTAATTTATTTAGGGTTGTGGATTCCTGTACGTATGTGTACAAAATTCAGTTGCTTATAAATCTTTGGTGTCCTGTGATACCAGCAAGAGGTATCAATGTGGTTGCACCCAAGAACCCACTTCTCAGTGACAGGAAAAGTAAGATACTGGACTGCTTTGGAAAGTAAGGCTAAACTTCTGCTACCATAGCCTTCAGGACCTTAAACTGCCAAACATATGTCAGAGTCTCTAGAAGCTCTCCTGTTTCAATTAAGGGGCAATTCTAAGAAGATTAAGGATAAAGCCATTATAAATAAGATGCTGGAATTATGCCACATTACCTCTTAAGTCGACAGGCACTCCATCAAGTGTGGCCACGATGCAGTTTATTAGAATTTGTTTACTGGGGTAGAGCACACTGGTCTTATACTACTCAGAGACAGCTCCACGTGCTCCTGCAGAGTGGTCCTAGCTACAGAGAACTGAGAAAAGCGACTACTTTCCAGATTTAAGTATTTTTTTCTGTTTTTTACTTGGAATACATTCTCTTGCTTATTTTAAACAAGCTTATACTGTTTTTTTAACTGTTTGCTGCATTTTATAGTATCTGCACTTAAAATTTTACCTGGTCAAAATTAATCGAAAATCTGTTGTTTGTTTGTTTAATTTAACTATTGAGGCTGCCCACTAAAATGTGCTAGCCTGTGTAACTGATTTATTGCTGCCTTCTGTATTTCTGGGTGTTTTCTATCTAAAAACAAAAAAAAAAAATAATCCTTGTTTTCCCGCCTCTCCTCGACTAGTTTAGACCAGTTTACAGGCTTTGCTGTATTCTGGGCTGTGGTATAGTTCCTGTGTTGTCCATTACCTTACTTGGATAAGAAGGAAGTTTCTTTGCTCACCAGTGGGAGTGGGGAACCTTGAGCAGCCTATCTGTCCCTGAAGGAGTGACCTCAGCACAAGAGCTGTAGTAATTGGTTGTTTTGGACCATTTCTAGCTCTCTTGAAGTTCCCTGTTTAAAATCCGCATTTGCGCTTTTGTGATTGTGCGCATAGCAGCCGTTAAACAGGGTTAAACTTTTTCTGGCTCCGCCAAGTCTGCTCTTCAAATTTTCCCTTAGAAAGCTCTACTCTTAGAATAACCAGTCTACTCGTTATATTATAAGCATAGCACTTGTTCTCCAAGCTTCTCTTCTAAGCAAGCACTCTCAAACTCAAGTAGCACTACATCCACTTACCACCCCAACCACTTCCCTTAAAGGCACAGCACTCTCTTATAATATTCTAGCATGTCGAGTGGTAGATTGCTAGCATCTTCTCCTGCTCAGCTGGTTAATCTGGGAATCTTGAGACAATGCTATAATTGTCTCATGTACACAGACAACCCTCTCCTCCTCCCAACAAACACAAATACATGTGAGAGATGCAACTATATAGCCAAACTGGAGGCTGAACTCTCTCAACTCAGGACTGGCAAGACCAGACAGGAGGAGAAGGTAACCACACACACAACAAACCCAGTCACACATAGACCTACCCCAACTGCAAAGCAAGCACATAATAACACAAAAGCATACTCTGAGGCTCTATTAAAAAGCTTACCAAAACAACAGAGGCTCCCAAAGCAGACACCCAAAAATCCACCACCTCAAAACATAACACATGCAACACATACTTCAATAAATCGGTGTGTCAAAACACATGCAACACATACTTCAATAAATCGGTGTGTCAATAAATCACAGCCCTTAAGGCCAAACACTATGCCTGATACACTAGTGATAGGTGAATCTATAGTCAGACACACTGATGTCCCACTTACCAGGCTGAGCAAGGAGAGGGTAACGGTAAGCTGCCTATCGAGGGCTAGGATCCGCCATATAACACACGCACTCAGGTCACTCAAAAGCACGTACAAATATGACTCCGTCATTGTCCATGCCAGCGTGAATGACCTGAGACGTACCTCCTTGGACTACATGAAAAGAGACATAGAGGAGCTCTCTGATTATGTAGCCCAGGCTGGTATGACCCTGACCCTGACCCTGAGCAGCATCCTGCCCTCACCAAGAATGATGCCACAATACAAAGACAAGATGATCAGCTTTAATAATTGGCTCAATTACTGGTGTCATTCTAGGGGGATCCAATGTCTGTCTGCTTGGGATGACATGCTGGACAAGCCACGCTGCTTCGCAAGGGACGGCTTGCATCTGTCACCACTGGGCTTCCGGATATTGGCTAAGGCTCTTGCCACCCCCATAGTGCCTTTTTTAGGCAAGGCTCAAAAGACGAACCCACCTCCTTAGAAAACAAAAATGGAAAAAAATTAAGGGTAATGCTGCTCAACGCCAGAAGTCTAAATCTCAAGATGCAGGCTCTCGAAGCACTCCTCAGTATGGAGAACATCGATGTCTGCGCTGTAACAGAGACCTGGTTCAAGGTTCCTGAGAGCACCCCAGCGCTACCAGGCTTTACCTCGTATCATGCTTTTCGGCCCCAAAACCCGGGCCGAACCACAAAGGGAGGGGGAGTGTCCATATTCATCAAGGTTGCCCACTTCTCCAGGTTAGTGGCAACTCATGAAGCATCAGAGACCATCCAGGTGCAGCTAACCATAGGCAAAACTGCTATACAACTGGTTGCATGTTACAGACCACCCTCCCAATCTCAAGAACCCCACTCAGCCTTCCTGAAGACATTGGAAGATATGAATGTCTCACCAAATACCATCATATTGGGAGATTTCAACTACCCTAACATAGACTGGGTGCACTATTCTAGCCCTAACACCCTAGCCCAAAGGTTCCTGGAATTCATAAACTCAAATGCAATGGAACAGCTAGTCACCTCTCCCACAAGGGGGGATAATATACTAGACCTGATCATGACAAACATGGGGACAAAATGCACCACACCGGAAGTATTGCCCTCACTGGTGAGATCTGACCACAAACTAATCACCCTGGATATACATTTACCACCTCCACCCCCAGCACAAAAGACTACAGTGAGAAACTTCTCAAAAGCCGACTTTACACTTTTCAAGACTGAGATGGTATCATTTAAGCCCACAGGGCCAATGGAAACCACATCCCACAATGCTGAATCCTACACAAATGCTTTCTACGGACATCTCCAAGAATGCATGGATCGTGCAATCCCAAATAAAACCAAGACCCTCTCCACCAAAGGAAAGCGTCCTGTCTGGTGGACCCCAGCCATAAACAAATTGTATAACAAAAGAAGGAAGCTACTGCAAGACGGAGCAAAATCCCATAAAGGGAAGGCATCTCTGATCAGCACTAGTAGAAAGCTACGTTCTCTCATAAAAATATCCAAGGCCAACTTTGAGAGAAAAATCACCAAGGACACTAAAGATAACCACAAGGCATTCTTCAGTTATGTTAGAAACCTGGGTGGAAACCCTTAGATATGCTCAGAGTTAGTAGACAACGACAAAAAATTTACCGAACCCACAGATATTGCCAAAATTCTGGCAGACAGGTTCAGTGCAAATTTCTCCCCTCCCTCACCTCCAAAAGAAGAAATACTCATCCCAGCTGAATGTAACCTCCCTGTCATCTCTGATGTCCAGGTGAGAACCGCCCTCAGCAAAGCAAAAAACACAGTATCTATGGGACCTGATGGTATCCCCGGCTGCGTGATACGTGAACTCCAAGAGGAGCTAAATCCGCATATAAAAATGTTATTTAACCTTAGCCTTACTACAGGATATGTACCTGAACACTGGCGTGAACAGCAACAGTGGTCCCACTCCACAAGGAGGCTCCACTACAGACCCTGGGAACTACTGCCCCATAAGCTTGACCAGCCTGGTTTGCAAAGCTATGGAAAGAATTATTATGGAACTCATAAACAATGACATTGGGGACCTACAGACACTTGATCCCACCCAGTTCGGCTTTGTAAAGGGCAGATCCTGCCTTTTGAACCTGGTTGACTTTTTCGAAACAGTCACTAGAGCCATTGATGAGGGCAAGGCTGTCCATACAGCCTACCTGGACTTGGCTAAAGCCTTCGACACAATACCCCACTCGGGGATCATAGATAAGCTAAACAGCTTAAATGTAAATCCATATGTCACAAGATGGGTTGCAAACTGGCTAAAGAACAGAACCCATAAAGTCATGATTGCGGGAGCCATGTCAGACTCAAAGCCAGTCACAAGTGGTGTCCTACAGGGCTCTGTCCTGAGACCCCTCTTGTTCAGCATTTACTTCTCAGATGTGAAAGCAAACATGGGAGGGTTGTGGCTGACAAAGTTCGCAGATGACTGCAAACTAGGAGCAGTAGTCGATACACCAGTTGACACATGGATCCTACAGAAAGGCCTCACCGAAACGGACAACTGGTGCCGGAATCATGGCCTTAAACTGAATGCCAAGAAATGTATAGTCATCCCCTTTGGGAAAAACAAAGTACCCACAAATTATCACATTGACAGTAACCCACTGAGTACCAAAAAAGTAATCAGAGACCTGGGGACCCAAATTGATGGTGACCTCTCATTTGACACCCATGTTGCCAAAGTGGTTAGAAAGACTTTCTACCTTGCCCACCTTATCATTAAGGGGTTCACGTCCAGATCAAAGGAGGTCATCATGCCCCTGTACTCCTCCCTTATCAGGCCCATGATTGAGTACAATGCCCCATTTGGTATGTACCTCACCCGGCACTTACAACAGCTGGAGAGACCCCAAAAGTACCTCACCAAGAGGATCAAGGGTCTCCAACATATGTCATATGCTGCCAGGCTAAAGAAACTCCAGCTCTATTCAGTTGCATACCGCCTGCTCAGAGGTGATCTGTGCCTGATGTACAAGGCCATGTCCAACCAGTAATTGATGGACATGCTCCACCTCAAAAAATCAAAATCCATAAGAACCACGAGAGCCAAAGATTTAAACCTCAGTACAAACATGAATAGAACATGCTGGAGGGACAGATTCATAACTCAGAGGCTTCCCATACTCTGGAACAAAATCCCAGTCCATGTTAGGCAGAGCCCCTCACTGACTCTCTTCAAGAGAAATCTTGATGAGTGGATGGGAGATCGTAGGTTTACCCCGGAGGTCACCCATGTGTCGCTACTTAACAGAGGCACAGTAAACTAATTCTAATAAGTAAGGAGGTCTTCAATGTGTCACTATTAGACAAAGGCGCAGTATTCTAAATTTATTCTATACACCTTAGTACCACTACATGGGGTGGCGAAAGCCACATCTCTAGGGCTAGGCTTGCAAATGCCCCAGGGCAGATAGCCTAGTACTAAACTTTGAAACTATGAAATGTGTTCAGACCCAGCCTGGCTTGTAAAACAAGATAACAACAATGAAATATAATAATTAAAATAGGCAGTTAAATTAACTCAGTAACGCCTATGTAGTGTGGGAATGTCACACATCTAGCTGCCTTCACACATCCTTGCATTCCAGCATTTTGGCTTAGACAGCATTGGTTTCCCCTTCTTTTTCACTTGGCTAGAGGCATTCTTTGCAAGTTACCTCACTTGGTGGATCTTCTCACAAAGGACAAGGGGTCGCTCATCCATCCTCACTTCTCTACTCTTCAGTTGTGTAGTGAATAGGGTTTTGATCCCTTCTAGGCACCTCTTTTCTGAGAATTTGCTTCATGTTCTGCAGGAGGCGAGGAAACCCATTATCAGGAAATCATTGATGTCCAAATGAAAGGGATTTTCTGTCTGGTGCCTCTCTCTCCATCAGGATCACCTATCTGTGGAGATCCCCCTTGCTCTCTCTTATTTGTGTAATCTGCTTCATGCTGGGTTGGTGTATTCGTCAAAGTTCACCTGTCAGCAATTCTGCTTGTCTGCCCTTGAC
The DNA here is from genome assembly GCF_019279795.1 of Protopterus annectens. Taxonomy (NCBI): domain Eukaryota; kingdom Metazoa; phylum Chordata; order Ceratodontiformes; family Protopteridae; genus Protopterus; species Protopterus annectens. The sequence continues at coordinate 862,493,738 of NC_056747.1, read as the reverse complement.
TCTTCCTCTGGCCTCTAGATTTGAAGTCAATCAATTTCTTAAAGGTATCCTTCATATCAGGCCTCCCAGGAAGCCTGTTCTACCTTCCTGGGGCCTAATTTTTTTCTTAAAAATTGACTCTGGCTCCTTTTGAGCCTGCTGCTTCTAATTCCTTACAACATTGTACTTGGAAGACTGCTTTTCTTTTGGCTCTTAATTCAGTTAAGTGGGTGTCTGAATTTCAGGCTGTCATGGCTATTCTACCTTTCATAATTTTTCACAAAGACGGGGCATCTCTTTGCATTAATCCTTCTTGTATGCCCAAGGCGGTCAATCAGTTGTCCCTTAATTAGTCTATTCAATTTCCTTCTTTTTTCCATCTACACAGTCTGCCAGTGGGAAGGTTCCTTCACACCTTGGATTTGCATAGACAGCTCAGATATTATCTGGATAAAACTTGAAGTTATTTGCAAATCTGAGCAGCTTTTTGTTTCTTTTTATCCTAGGACTTTGGGTTTGACTGTTTCTGAACAAACCATCTCCTCCTGGATTTCTAAGGCTATTTCTTTTTGTTATTCTTTTCATGGGAAATATCTTTCCTCATTAGTAAAGGCACACTCACTAGAGCACTTGCCTCCTCTGGTGCTTTTTACAAGGGTTCGGATACCAGTTCTATCCTTGAAGCTGCTGCTTGGTCCTCTGTTCACACTCACTAGGCATTACAAATTGGAAGTTATTTACAGGGACAGGGCAGGCTTTGCCAAGGCCATCCTGCATGGGTTTGTAGGGGACTCTTTTGAGCCTTCCTCCTCCCAGGCTTCCCATTGAGAACTCTCACTTAGGTAAAGAATACCACAACAGTGACATGGAAGGACAGTACAGTAGATGTCCTTCTCTTCACTGCTGAAGTATTCGATCTTTCTCTCCTACCCTCTTTTTTTAGCTCTTGCCCTGTAGTTTCTTACCATCCTGGCTGAGGTATCCTTTGGCTTCTTTTTCCTTTTTTTCCTTCTGGACATGTTCTTCTTGTCCCTAAAGGACATTCTGTTTCTCCAGGGTCTTTCTCAGTTCTGAGAGTGTGCATCCATACTTCACCTTTTCACTCTATGCCATGCACTAGGAGCATACGAGTGATGTATGATGTCTTTAACTGCTAAAGGCTTTGGTATACTGGCCAGATGTTGGGCTATCCTTGGCAGGAAATCCCTTAGTTAAAGAATGCTGCAACAGTGAAGAGAAGGACATCTACTGCTGTGGTAAGATTTTATACAACTCTACTTGGTGCTGCTCATTTTGTGAATGTGCAAAAGCTCCATTATGGCTGGATCTAAGCATACTTTATATGCCAAACAGAGATTGCCTTTTAACAACCTGTAGGAGACTTAGTATAGAGACAGTGTTCTAAGGCGATCTGTGTAGGACAGTGTGTTAATACCCTGGATTCTGTTGGTGAGGAACCTCTGTTGGCATTCCAGCTATTGCATATGCCTAGTCAGGTATGTGCAGAAGGGTACATTCTACTTAATGATAGATTTAGGAAGGGATGAGTAGAAGGGGTACTATAACGTCCTTGCACCTGGATGCCATAGTTTTACTTAAACATTGGGTGACATGGAATGATTTTCTTACTACCATGGCTACTTGTTGGTCAAAGGCCAGATTACTGTCTTGGTATGTTCTCAGTTCTCGAACTACTGGGTCATCTCTTATGGATGTCTCATCAATGGAGTAATTTGCTTGGGTAGATGTTTTGTCAAAAGGAACTATAATGCACTTATTTGCATTGAGTTTTAATCAGTGGCTTTGACACCAGTCATTTGTCTGTGTTAGGTGCTCTTGCAGATTGTTAGTGTCAAAGGGTATAATTTATGATGGCTCCCAATTTGCAGTTGTATGTGAACTTGGTGAGCCAGAAGCCCTTGACTTTAGCCTTGACCTCTGAGAAGTAGATCCCAAACAGGAGATGTTATGTGATCCTATCTCGCCTACATTCTGTACTGATGGGGCTCGGAGCCGATCCTCGGCTCCGACTCGGCACGCTATGCTATAGAGCGACGCCTCTTATTGGCTGAGCTATTCTCTATCCCAGGATGCACCACCACTAATCCCCCAGATCTCGTTTGCTGCTTACAAGCTAGGATGTGGTCTCGAACTTGGCTGAGCTAAGTGCTTTTTTCTGAAAGTTTTTCTGTCAGGAAATTCCTTAATCTTTACCCAAAAGCTGTTTTAACAGCTATCGTTGTGTATAAGTGTGTTTTTGAATATTTTTTTGTGGTAAATTTGTGTGATTGAACAGGGAAAGGTTTCCGTTTAAGTTAGAGGGGCCTTCCCCTTTTTCCTTAGTGAATTTTTTTATTTTGTGGAGAGGTCAAGTACCTGTTTAAGTTAGAGGGTTCTTGGCCCTCTCTTATTTCTTTCGTGTATTGTATTTGTACTTGTTTTGAGCTAGTTTAAAAAAAAAAAAAAGAGAAGGTTTTTTTATTGTTTAAATCCTTTACTAAAGTGACATACTCTGTGTTTTTTTCCTCTGATATACTGAGTATTCTACAATGTCTAAAGAGCATAGACCCTCAGGATTCAAGAAGTGCACGAGGTGCAATTATAAAATGTCCATCACCGATGATCACTCCTCGTGCGTGTACTGTTTAGGCGCCAAACACCTACAGGAGTCTTGCAGCGTGTGTCACGCTTTTTCCTCTAGGGTCCTGCAAGAGAGGAAGAATAAATTAATCCTGAAAGGGCTTATCAAACCCTCCTTCGATGAGGCCTTATCTTCCTCTTCCTCTCCAGCTAAGAAAAAGAAAGCGTCGGCTCCGACCAGCCCGTCGGAACTGACCACTAAGAAATCTAGGCAGGCTTCTCCATCGGCTCCACGGACTTCGGAGACGAGGGCGGAACGGTCTGCCTCGATGCCTCCAGTCTCGACTCCTCTGCTTTCGGAGCCGATGGCTGGGGCTTCGAGAGGCGGGTCACCTTCATCGGCTCCACTGATTTTGGAGCCGATGAGGGTTGCCGGCTCAGACTCTTCCCCTTCGGCGCCGAAGCCCTCCTCGGCACCGAGGGAAATTGTTTTGGAATCTCCCTCGGCACCGATACTGGTCGAGTCTGTTCGGAGCCGGTCCCCCAGTCCTTCGGGGCCGATGGGGAAGTCGGTTCGGACCCGGTCGGTTTCTTCCCGATCTTCCAAGATGTCGGATTCGGACATCGACAGGGTGCTCCTAAGACTGTTTCAGTCTCCTGTATTCCAGAAATTAGTTTCGGCTCCAGCCCATTCGGCTTCGGAGCCGATGGCCCACCCTGTAGTTCTGGTTCCTCCTCCAACAGCCTCGGCACCGTTGGAGCCAGTGCTGGTGGAGCCGATGGAGGTTTTCGGGTCAGCCCCAACCCTTACTCCAACCCCGGCTCTCGAGTTGGAGTTCAGTACAAGGACCTCCTCCGTCGGCCCTGGGGGGGACGCATCGGGACCGATGTTTTCGGTTCCGAGCCTTCCTCTCGGTGCATCGGCTGCGGGGGTACCGTCTACTGTTGTTGCCACGGGGGTTGGACCTTCCCAGGACTCTGGCGGTCCGGCCTTCAGGGCCATGAGGAGTGCTTTGGCCAAATCTTCTTTGGCTACCTCCACGGTCTCACCAGCACCTTCCCTACACACGGAGACTGGGTCTTTGGTAGTCCCCCTGTCCCTAGACAGCGGAGCCCCGGGGCCTAAGGTCACCCCCAGTGGGGGTTCCCCCCCTCCTGGAGGTCCCTCTGAAGCTTCTTCGGAGGAACCCCCAAGGAAAAGACTGTGCAAGAGGAAGCACATAGACTCCCGCGATGAGTCTCTCACGTCGGACACCGATCTTGATGATGCGGAGGGGTCCCCTAAGTCGTCCTCAGATGATGTCTCTCTTGCAGACATCTTGGAAGCCCTCAAACAACGAGGCGGCTGGCATTCCAAACCCCCTTCCGCTGACGAGTCGGTGTTCCTCAAGGCCTTCGGGGCTCAGCCCTCCGCCTCCTGGGTGTCTCCGCCCTTCGACAAGCTCCTAGATTTGATCTGTCGAAGGGCGTGGGAACATCCAGACTCTGTGGAACCGGTGCCTGCTCGCCCAAATAAGTTCTTATCAGCACCCCCAGAGAAGGAGTTTTTGACCAAAGGTGTGGCTGTAGATGCCTTGGTGGTGGCATCTGCTACCCAACAAGATGTAGCAGAGGCTTCGACGTCCGTCCATCCTCCTAATAAGGAGTCTAGGAGCATGGATCGGTACGGAAAGCGCACCCTCAGTTCAGCGGCCTTTACCTTAAGGTCCCTGAACTATTTAACGCACTTCACTAGATTTCAGAGGGATCTGATCAAAAAGCTTTCAGATACCCTCTTGGGTAACCTACCTGAGCAGCTGGCCCAGACGGTTGGCTCTCAGTTGGCTACGCTGTCATCGTTATCAAACTCGTCCATAAGGCTCATTTCATATGCAGCCGAGGGGGCGAGTAGAGCGGCGGGTACGGGTGTTGCTCTACGGAGGCAAGCCTGGCTCTGCCTGTGTCATTTTGCGGAAGCCTTTAAGTCTTCCTTTGCCGACGCTCCCTTTGATGGGTCCTCTTTGTTTGGACCCAAGGTAAAGGACACATTGACCCGCTGCGAGCAAGAAGGTAAGACTTTGACTGCCGTAGGGGCACGATTTTCCACTCCCTTTCGGCCTTACCCCAAGGCTAAAAGAGGAGGGAAAATGTGGTTCTGTAAATCCCAGAAGTCTTATCCCTCGCAGCAGGACGATCCCCCTTCTAGAGGCAGAGGAGGGGGAAATTTTTCTGGAAGACGCCGTCCCAGAGGCAGCAGAGGCCCCCGCAACACTGGAGACTGCAAGTCCTTTCGTGGCTCTTCAGCCTTCCACAATCCCTGAAGGATTGCCCGACTGTGCAGCTCCAGAGCCAGTCGGGGGTCGTTTTTCGAGGCACCTAAAAGCCTGGGAAGGTATCACTCAGGACCGATGGGTGCTTCGAATCATCGCCGGAGGTTACAACATTCCTTTTTCACACCCCCCACCGCCGTCCAAGAAAATCCCGGACCCGCCACCCAGTCAACGGGAAATCGCAGCATTAGAAATCTCAAAGCTGCTTCAAAAAGGAGTCATCCAACCAGTCCCCGCAGACCAGATCGGATTAGGGACTTACTCAAGGTTCTTTTTAGTGCCAAAAAAGACCGGGGACTTGAGGCCCGTTTTGGATCTCAGCATCCTAAATCGATCAGTCAAAAAGTCCAAGTTCCGAATGGTCACCTTACAATCCATTCTCCCACTGCTGGAGAAAGGTGTTTGGATGTGCTCCATAGATCTCAAGGACGCCTATTATCACATCCTGATAGATCAGGCGTCCAGGAGACATTTGCGCTTCAGCCTGGGAGACAGTCATTTTCAGTTCTGCGCACTGCCCTTTGGTCTCACCACAGCCCCCAGGGTGTTCACCAAATGTTTGGCGGCCGTGACTGCTCACCTGAGGAGTCTAGGATTCCAGGTGTTTCCGTATCTGGACGACTGGCTCCTAACTGCCACCTCCAGGCATCTACTATTGCAGAACCTACAAGCCACCATATCACTAGGCACTTCCCTTGGAATTACCTTCAATTGGCCAAAGTCTGTGTTGCTGCCATCTCAGCGCATAAGGTTCATCGGAGTAGAGATAGACTCAAACCAAATGCGGGTCTATCTTCTTACAGAAAGGATACAGACTATACAGGCTCAAGTCCGAGCCTTGCTTCGCAGATCCAAAGCTCCAGCCAGGATGGTCCTGCAGCTATTAGGTTCTATGTCGGCCACTGTTCTCCTAGTCCCCTTAGCAAGATTGCATATGAGAATTCTCCAGTGGCTCCTATCGACACAGTGGTCCTTTCAGGATCTCCCTCTCAGTCACCTCATACAGATCACAGAAACTTGCAAACGGGACCTTCGCTGGTGGCTGGTGCCCTCCAATCTGGATCAGGGACGACCCTTTGTTCCACCTCCTCCTATGGCCACATTGACGACGGACTCCTCCCAGATGGGGTGGGGGGGGCATTACCTGGGCAGGTCAGTCCAAGGCAAATGGCATTCAGAAGAGAGTCTCCTTCATATCAACATTTTAGAAATGAGGGCGGTGTTTCTGTCTCTACAAGCCCTCCACGATTACCTCCCTCAGGGCGTAATTGCCTTTCACTCCGACAACATGTCAGTAGTCTGGTATCTGAACAAGCAGGGAGGGACCAGATCCTACCCCCTTTGCAGAGAGGCCATGAGAGTTTGGGAATGGGCAGTGGCGACCAGACGTTTTCTGGTAGCGACTCATATCCATGGCAAGTCCAACGTGATAGCCGACAGACTAAGCAGAACTTTTCTCTCTCCTTACGAGTGGTCTCTGAATGATGCAGTGACAACTCAGATCTTCAGCAGATGGGGAACTCCTTGTTGCGACCTCTTCGCAACCCCGCTGAACGCGAAGTGCAGAAAGTTCTTCTCTCTCACTCCAGCTCTGGGGGAGAGTCCTATGGACACATTAGCCCATCCTTGGCCCACCGGCTTGCTATACGCCTTCCCTCCAGTTCCCCTCCTTCCCAGAGTGATCCAAAAGGCGTCTCACTTGGGGAGCAAAATGATTTTAGTTGCCCCTTACTGGTCTCGTCAGGTATGGTTCCCCTATCTTCGGAAATATGCACTGGACGGTCCATGGTTCCTGGATCAGATCCCAGACCTATTAATTCATCAGTCGGGACAACTCCATCAGTCCCTTCACACTTTGAAGTTAACAGCTTGGCTCCTCCTCTTCCGACTATAGTCAGGAATCATACTTTAGACCCGGAAGTCATACATATCTTATCATCGGCCCACAAGTCTGCCACTAAGAAATTGTATACTAGCAAATGGAAGAGATTTGCTATTTGGGCTCAACTCCGGGGTCTGGATCCCATCACTGTTCCGGTATCGGAAGTCCTGAAATTTCTAACTTCCCTATTCAATCAAGGTTCTTCAGTCTCTACCATCAAGGTCCAATTGGCAGCTATTTCCAATTTTCATGAATCTATAAACCCACCTTTAATGAGCAACAGATTGTGTAAAACCTTCATGAAAGGTGCTGCGCTTTTACGACCTCCGATTTCTCATCCTGCTCCTCCGTGGGATCTCGATGTGGTATTACGTCCCTTAACCTCCTCCCCCTTTGAACCGGCAGCAACATGTGATTTGAAATTTCTTTCTTGGAAAACTGCTTTTCTGGTCGCGATTACTTCTGCCAGAAGGGTTTCAGAGCTTCAAGCTCTATCTGTAAAACCACCGTACCTGTTTTTTCACAAAGATAGAGTATCCCTCAGGCCTAATCCATCCTTTGTCCCTAAAGTTTGTTCCAGTTTTTGCCTGCAACAGTCATTAGAACTTCCAGTTTTCTTTCCAAAGTACTCAAACAAAGCGGAATACATCTTCCACACATTGGATGTTCACAGGCAATTGCGTTTTTATTTAGACAGGACCCAACAAACAAGGAAAACAGATCAATTGTTTGTGTCCTTTTCGGGTAATAAATTGGGCAACGCCGTCACAAAGGTCACTATTGCCAAATGGATCAGGGACTGTATTAGTCAGGCTTATTCCTCTTCTAATAAAGAGCTTACAATCTCTGTCAAAGCTCACTCTACAAGAGCTATGGCTACTTCAATAGCATTCCATTCTAAGCTTGCCATTAGTGACATTTGTGCTGCGGCTACGTGGTCTTCCCCGCACACCTTCATTTCCCACTACAAATTGGATGTGGCATCTCGGGGGCGAGCTTCATTTGGTTCCACAGTGCTCGAGTGTTTTCAGTGAGCCACCCAGGAATTAGGTGCTAGGGACGCTGTCCCATCAGTACAGAATGTAGGCGAGATAGGATCACATAACATCTTTTAGTTATGTACTTACCATAACTTTAGATGTTTGGGATCCATCTCGCCTACATTCCTAATAACCCACCCTCCTTCCCCCTGCCTTGGAGATCAGAAGAGATCGGACGGTCCGAATTCTATTGTTTCATCTTGAAACATCTGGCAATGTTATATAAACAGTTATGTGTGTGTGCATGAATGCGGACAAACAAGATCTGGGGGATTAGTGGTGGTGCATCCTGGGATAGAGAGTAGCTCAGCCAATAAGAGGCTTCGCTCTATAGCATAGCGTGCCGAGTCGGAGCCGAGGATCGGTTCCGAGCCCCATCAGTACAGAATGTAGGCGAGATGGATCCCAAACATCTAAAGTTATGGTAAGTACATAACTAAAAGTTACCCCAGCATGGAGCCTTTTGGTACTCCACTGGTGACCTGCCTCTTTGTGGAGGTGGTCTCACTAATCCTGACTACTTGGGTCCCATTTGTGAGCTAGTTGGCAATCCAGTAAGTTATGGAGGGATTTATATCTAGTGCAGTGAGTTTGCCCACAATACCCGAGTGTGGCATTGTGTTGAATGCCTTAGCAAGGTCTAGGTAGGCAGCATGCACCATTTTCCCTTCGTCCATTGCCTCGGTTACCTTCTCAAAGAAGTCTACCAGGTTAAGTAGGCATATCCTTCCATTGACAAAACCAAACTGGGATGGTTCCAGTGTCTGTAGGTTGATAATGTCTTTGGTGAGTGTTTCCATGATGATTAATTTCATGGCTTTGCATATTAGACTAGACAGACTAATGGGTCTGTAGTTTCCAGTGTCATTTGATGGTCCACCCCTATGAAGGGGGATTAACCATTGCTGTCCATCATTCTCTTGGGATGTAGCCTGTTTTGAGGCTACAGTTGAAGAGTGACTTAATTGGTCCTGATAGGTCATGTTTCAGGCTGTGTAGGAGGCAACCTGGGATATTGTCGGGCCCCAATGAGGTTGTATTTTTAGCCTTAGTGAGTGCCGCTCTGACCTGCTCCCTGCTGATAGTGGGTGGGGGGTATGCTGGTATGGATTTCATAAGAAATGCTGGAGGGAGTGGGGAGTAAAGTTTAAGCTGAATTTGTCAGCCAGCAGATTGCTGCGTTACTGTGCTCAGTGAAAGTGGCACCATTTACTGCCAGTTCTACATATGTTACCTTTAAGGTTTTGGACATAGATATAGAAGGCCTTAAGGTTGTCTTTAGCCTGAGAAGCTGTATTAACCCTCCTAATTGGTCTTGTTGGATTTAATTATTCCTCTTAGTTTTCAGTTTAGTTTTATTATTGAGCTCTTGTCTTAATGAGAGTTGCTTTTTCTGACTTTGGCCATGACTTTTTTCCTTTTGTTATATCCCATTAAGATTAGGATTCCAACAGTGTGTTTTGTTTTTGGGGTTTGTTTGGGCTTACTTCTGGTGGGGTAGAGCAACTTCTATGCAGCCATTTACATGTTTGTACAGTCTTTCTTTGAATAATTCTACATTGGCTGTCATGAACTCTGGGTTGGGTGGGACATTGGATTTTGACAAACTGTTGCATAATAGGATGCAGTTTGCTTTAGAATAGTTTCTAACTGTAACATGTTTTGCTAGGTTTTCCAGTATGTTTGAACCTCTGGTTGAAGTGTGCACTAACTGATCAAGGGCATTTCTGTTAAAGTGCAAGAAACATTGTGCTGCAGGTTGGAGGCACTCTGTTTCCCAGTCTGTAGGGGGTAGTTGATCTCCCATGAATATAGTGTTTGGCTGGATGGAGTGTGCCTCCAGTAGATCTCGATAAGAGATGTGGGATTATTGAGACATAGTGACCTATAGCTTGCTAAGATATGTTAGAGAGTCTGTGTAAGGTGATTTGCTTGTGGATGAATTCCAGGATATCATTCTGTTTAACCAGCCTTGAGTTATATTTGTTAATATGGATAGAAATATGTCTACCTTTAGTCCCTGTTTGTGCTGCTTATCATCTAAATTTGTGGAAGGCACTGTAGCCTTGCACTGCTGGAGTACTTTCTGCAGCTTTAAACCATGTCTTGGTAACTGCACAGATGTCTGTATTCTCCAGAGTGAGGAGAGCTTGTTGGGTGTGGACTTTAAAGCTCTTAGCATTAAGGAGTAACATTTTTAGGTTCCTCTGGGTTTTATTTATGTCATTAGGTTTGTCACTTTAGCATTGCCTAAAAAAAGCCTCTGTGAGGAGGGATGATATTTTAGCCCAAGTCTGGAAGTCCCGGAGGACAGGTGCAGGCCATCTTTGGCAAAGCAATGCAGACTGTTGATCATGTCCTCCCAGGCTAGCAGATATTAAATCCCTGTGGGTTGACACCAGAACCTAAGCCGATTGTTAAAGTCAATCATTTTTGTCGTACTGTGGCATCATCCTTGGTGAAAATAGAATGCTGCTCAGTACAAGGCACATAACTAGTCTGAGATACATATTTAGAGAGGTCCATTATGTCTGTCTTCATATTATCCAGAGAGATTTGTCTCAGGTCATTTACGCCCACATGGACTTTGATAGAATTATACTTGTACCTGTGGTACACTGACTTGACTGCTTGTTTAACTTAATGGATCCTGGTTTCAGATAAACAACTGACCATAATCTTTTCCTTGTCCAGTCTGGTGAGTGGAACATCTGTTTGTCATACAGTTTGAGTCCCCTAGGACAAGCATCCTGGGTAAATTGTTTGCTTGCATTATGGGCTTTTTTTGGTGAAAATAATGAGCCAGCAACCATATGCTGTAACAATATAAAAATATATTTATTGAATTACATAAAAAAGAACAAAAAGAACAGACCGGTTTCGGCTAGAATGATTTCATAGCCTTCATCAGTGTTAAAGACAAAGAGCATTCATTTGTTCCTTTTATACAATAGTACAAATTAATTACATACTGTGATTGGTTATCTCATAAATATTCATTTAATCCCGGTGGGAAAAGTCCACCCAGTTTGATGATCCATTTTTTCCTTCTTAATATCCAAAATGGAGTGCCATCCCACCTTGTTTGATTTGTCACCCAAAATTCTGTCAATAATCATAAAATTGAATAATGCTGTGGGGTGTTTAATAGTGTGTTTATACAAGGCATTACTAGTTATTTTATGTTTAATATCATTTAGATGCTCAGAGATCCGCAATCGAAGTGGCCTGGATGTCTGTCCTACATAAAATGCAGAGCAACTACATGAGGCCAAGTAAACCAGCCAGTCACTGCTACAATTTGCAAAAAATTCAATATCAAAAACCACACCGCAATTCCTGCTGGAAAATTGTTTGGACTTGGTGACCTTGTTGCAGTGGCTACAGTGACCACAGGGCATACATCCAATCAGTCTGTCCCCAGAGAGTGTTGCTTGAATGCTATCAGTAGAGGCAGACCTATGTGGCCGTTTGTAATGACTCAAATGTGAACCCAGGTTCTTGCTGTTACGAAATGAGAAATGACATGTTTCCCCAAGATATTGTGATAAGGTGCTGTCAGCCAGTAGTATATTCCAGTGTCTCTTTACAATATCCATCAGTGTATTGGTGTTCCTGCCATATGGGGTTGTAAAACGTATGACATTGCCAGTCCCCTGATGTTTGTCCTTATATTTGAGTAAATCCTCTCTATTAAGGGTGGCAACATAGTTTCTAGCTCCTAAAAGTAGCACATCTTATAACCCCTATGACAAAACCTGTTGACGAGATCCCTTTAAAAGATCTCAAAGGAGGAAGCCTGCGAACAAATACTCCTCATCCTGATGAACTGGGATTTGGGGATATTTTTAGTAATATGGGGGGGGCGGATGAAAGCTGGATGCGTGGAGTACGGAATTGTACTGTGGATATTTCCGGAAAACTTCAGTACATAATGTGTGGTCTTCATTCCTACTAACCAGAACATCTAAATAAGTAATGTGTTCTTTGTGGTAATTTACCATAAACTGAAGACCTCGTTTATTGTCGTCAAATACCCCACAAATTCCATTAGATAGTCCACATCTGACCTCCACACCATCCAGCAGTCATCCAGATACCTCCTCCATATGTCCATTTCCTCCAAATAGATGTTGTGTCATATCATAAATGATGTGTTCTTCAACATGTGCCATAAAGAGGGCTGCATAAATGGGGGCAAATGATGCCCCCGTAGCTGTTCCCTGCACCTGCCAGTAGCATTGACTTTGATAGAAAAAAACATTTTTTATTAGCACATGTTCCGTTAAGCAAATCAGGAAGGTATTAAAGCCAGGTTCGTACAAATTAGATTTATATAACCAATACTCAACCGCATCAAGGCCTGCCAGTGTGGAATGTTTGTGCAAAGTGCACAAATATCTAATGTGCAAAGGAGCCAGCCCTCCTCTAGTTGCATTTCAGAAACTATGTCTAAAAGCTCCGTAGTATTCTGGATCCTTGATCTTACCCATTTCAACAAAGGCTGAAGGTGCTTCATAAGGAATTGGGATAGAGGTTCAGTAAGTGAACCTTTCCCAGAAACAATGGGTCTGCCAGGTGGATTGAGGGGATCCTTGTGGATTTTAGGAAGAAAGTATATGTATTGGCTGCTGGGGTCCGATACGGTAAGATGGTACTTGATTTTGTCAGTAATGATACCCTCCTGCAATGCTGACCCTAAAAACTGATCTTTTTGTTTTTTAAACATAAATGTAAGGTCCATAGGCATTTTGGTATAGTATATACTGTCTGTCAGCTGTTTCTGTGTTTCGGCATCATATTGCTGCCAATTCATAAGTACCACAGCCCCTCCCTTGTCGGCAGAAAGAATCACCAATTCCTTGTTGTCAATTAGCTCACATAGGCTATCCATATCAGTCTTTGAGAGGTTGTTCGCCTAACATTAGTTCCCCTAAAGTTGAAATGTAGATCTTTGAGCACACAGGATTGAAAAAGCTGAACATTATGATGCATCGGTGGTACAAAATTGGATTTATGATATGTAAATGTTATATCAGAGTCAAAATTAGAAACATTATCATGAAAATGCAACTTAAGATTAGCCACCAAAATCTTATTTCAGTATACAAACCCAAACGACCCCCTGGCCAGCTCCTACTTTCCTTTACTACAGCAAAAAAATGGAACTCACTTCCTCCCCTTCTAAGAGCCACTACAAACTATGACCCACCTCTTCCAAAATTGGAAATGTAATTGTATACTTCCTACCTAGATCTCAATATATCCTAGTTCCATCCCCCTCCCGGTTCCCCGTTTTCTGACACTCTCCCTAGCTCCCCTCTCTTATTAAACCCTTTATTTTCCTTCAAGTGCTCTCACCCCACTGCCCACTTGTATGCTTACTCTCACCTTTAAATCTTTTGCCTTTTTCTCAAGGTGTTCTCCTGGAACTCAATCACAAAATGAACATTAGTTTATCTGTTCTTTTTCTTTCCTCTTCCGGACACCTCTCCTTTAATTTCTTTGCTTCTTCTTCATTTCTCCCATGCTTCCCTGCTCTTGCATTCAAACTCTATCTATAATTTCCTTTTCCTTTCCTACTTCACTAACTTTACAGTTGCATTAATATTTTATTTTATTTTTATAATTACTATCATTTTCTTATGTATAGTGCCCGAGGCACCTCATTCTTGTTTGGAAATTGTGAAAGTATTATGCTATTAGAACAGAGTGTGTTTTTGTGTGTAATGTATTAGTTTAGAGCTTTTTCTGCTGTGTTTTTGTATGTAATGTATTATCATGGAGCTTTTCTCCCCGGGCCTCCACTGAAAACGGGCTTTCGGGCCCAGTGGACTTCCCCGGTTATCAAACTGGAAATAAATAAATAAATAAATAAAAGATTCAGTAGTCTACAGAATGCCATAACGTCTTGTGCTAACATATCCTCTGAGACAAAAAAAAAAAAAAAACGGGGATAAAACTAAGACCTTTATTAAGCAAAGATACCTGTGTTTCAGTCAAAGCTACATTTGAGATATTCAGCACATTGGTCTTGTTACATTCAATTATTTTTTCTTGAGAAGTTCCAATAATACCTCCATGCTGTTTATTTTTGTTGTGCTTCTGTCCTGCTCTTTTGTAAGGCCTAAAGGGACAACAGTATTATTTCTTTTGGGAGTGGGTGAGTCTGGGGTCTGCTGCATGTCCAGGTCTGTGCCTGATGAAGAATCTGCCCCCGATGAATCCATATACAACCCTCGTTTTTTAAGTATAGATCTGGGACGTTTACTTTTAGTAGTTTGACTAGTCTTAGTGCCCCCTCAAACCTCACATGTCTGTTGTAACTAAACGGGTTTGTCTTGTCATAATCTGATTGGTCACGTTGAAATTTACGGACCTTTCTATCCCGTAATTGTTGTTCAAGGCCCAAAAGGTTTGTACTCCGTTTAAGACATGCAGTATAAAAGGACTGACCCTTATAGACCCTAGTCTCCTCACATAATTTAGTAAAATTGACAATCTTCCTGTCACACGTTTGTGATACCTAGCTAGCGCTTCAACAAACCCTATAGATGTTTGCTGTTGTATTACTTGACCATGCCTTAGCTAATTCAGCATCTATATCACTAACCAGAGGCCGTATCTTGACTCTAAGACCTCTAGGGGACATGCCGTTGGCCATATAGGCTTCAAAAAGTTTGCAGTGCCAGACGTTCGATCTCCGAGATCTCATGTTTTTGTTTAGTTGCTGAAAAAGAGCTTCACATTGGTTCTCTGGGCTGAGGGTCAGAGTATTATTCTCAACACTATTAACATTACCAAGTCCAAATATACCCCAATTCTCCCTATCAGAGGATAGTCCTGATGAGATCCTGGTTAAATCCATCATCAAATGGTACACTCTTAGTAGTAGGAGTAAATGTAGGGTGCCACCAATTATGAAAACATTTTTGTTCGATCAAACCAGCAGCCCAAAAAACAACAATTTATCAAGGAAGCAGAAATGTCAAAAATGATAGATGTTTCATATTAGTAATAGACAATAATAGCCCTTGTCAGAAAATCCCCACCAAAAAGGATTATTCAATAGGGATTGGCAATGCTACATCCATAAAACAAAAAAATTATGCCAGCAACCTAATATATATCCAATGTCCTTGCATTGCTATAGGTGGTAAAAGATGTTAATGCAGGTTCCCCAAAGTATGTTCCAACAAAATAGCAAAAGTACTGTTATTCAAAAAGACATCTGTCATGTAATGCCACGTTCACACGAATATTAAACCCAATTTTGGTCATTCAATAGAATATATAGTTGGTATGGACAATAATAGCCCTTGCATTCATGCAATGTCCAACTGCCACTGCAAAAACATCAAAAAGTCTACTCAAACCGGGAAAAAAGAGCATTCAGTCTAAATCAGTGTATTGATCTATAATCAAACAAGCATCCTGCCTCCAAACAAAATGTTGTTTGTAAATCAGGTTGGTGATAGATCAGACAATAAATCAACAATCACAACAGGGCACCCTTAATAGAAAAATCTATCAAATATAAAAAAAATATCCAAATACCATAGCTAACAGTGTACCATAGAATAGGATAATACACACAAAGTTGATGAAATCACCTTGAAGCCTCTCAAAACAAGGGCATCCACTGAAAAGAGGAAGCAGGTATTAAACTTATTGTTCCTGGTGACAAAATAATCTCAAGTAATACAATCCAGATATGTTCAAAATTAGAGTTACAGATGAATGAACAAAACCTAAACTCCTTAAAGTTAAAGCTTGTGGAAAAAAAGCAGTAAGCTCACTTGAACAAAATACAATTCAGATGAACAGACAACACCTATAATTGACTCATAAAATCCCTGTAGAACTTTGGCAATCCAAACAATATTGGCTTAGTGTCCAAAAGATATGTATGGCTGAAAACACAAATGGGAAACAACCCTATAGATGTAGGAGAAATAAATATGAATGGCCATAAATGCAATTAATGTACATATCAGAAAGCTGACATTGTTACCATACAAATTGGATCCCTTTAAGAGCAGAATTTCCACCAAACACAATCATGTATACCAAAATATACATCCACAGTCCAAATGATGGTAGTAGTACTGTTCCACGATAAACAGTGAACCCTACAGTGTCCTCACGAGCCCATTAGGTGGCTAATACACCCAGAAAAGGGAAATAAAGGCAACTCCATGCTGATGTAGGTCCTAACTGTAATATAGATTAATCGAAATACACAATAGCCGGACAATAGTCCCCTGCTCGTAAATTCAGTAGACCATATGGAAAAGCAGCCATATATCTAGAAAGGAAACCAGCCCTAAATAATAGATAACCACCACTTGTATTGATGTATTAATGTCAACCAACACAATAAACCACTTCCCAGTAATATTGGCAACACGAAGAAGTGGTTATGAAAGAATGGTATACACCTGAGTCCAGAAAGTACAAAAAGAAAGTTACCAATATCCCATTTTTTCTCAATCTGCATTCCAAACCATTGGAACCCGGAAGCTGGAAGCCACACAATAAGTGCAGGTTAAATTAATCCAAAATGGCGATAAACCACAGTGGAGTGCAGATGTTAAGCATATCCAGTAGTAAACATTCTCGCCCAAATGGAACCCTCCACAAAACCAAATTTTTTTGGGTGTCCATTGGGTGTAGGCTTATGTACGTTGTTTGGTATTGCTTCTGGTGTATTCTCTACAAATTGCTGAGGTTAAGCCTTGCTCTTTGCAAGCTTAGGGGGGTCTTTGGGGTTTGGGGAGATTGCTTTTTAGTTCCTCAGCATAAGATGGTCACACCCAGTGCAAATCTTAACATCTTAACTGTCACTTCCATCTCTGACTCCTGTCTTTTTGTCACTGCCATTGTCTGTAACCCATATAACATAGCTTGTCTCACCACCCTCTTGTAGACCTTCCCTTTCACACAGTCACTCCTGACACTCTTCTCCACCCTGTCTGTACTCTCTTCTTCACCCCTCTTCCACACTCACTATTACTCTGAACTGTTAATAACAAGTATTTAAACTCATCCACCTTCGCCATCTCTACTCCCTGCATCATCACCATTCCTCTATCCTCCCTCTCATTCACACACATATATTCTGTCTTAGTCCTGCTGACCTTCTTTCCTCTCTTCTCTAGAGCATATCTCCAATTCTCCAGGGTCTCCTCAACCTGTTCCCTACTCTCACTATAGATCATAGTCTCATCCACAAACTTCATAGTCCATGGGGACTCCTGTCTGATCTTGTCTGTCAACCTGTCCATCACCACTGCAAATAAGAAAGGGCTCAGAGCTGATCCTTGATGTAATCCCACCTCCACCTTGAACGCATCCTTCACTCCTACTGCAGACCTCACTACTGTCACACTACCCTCGTACATATCCTGTACCACTCTTCCACTCCAGACGTCCTCATACAATACCACAACTCCTTTCTAGGCACCCTGTCATACATTTTCTGTAGGTCTAAGAAGACACACTGCAACTCTTTCTGACCCTCTCTACTTCTCCATCAACACTCTCAGAGCAAACATTACATCTTTAGTGTTCCTTCCCAGCATGAAACCATACTGCTGCTCACTAACCATCACCTCCCTTCTTAACCTAGCTTTCACTACTCTCCCATAACTTCATGGTGCGACTGATCAGTTTTATCCCTTTGTAGTTACTACAGCTTTGTACATCACCCGTATTCTTAAAAATTGGTCCCAAATCACTTCTTTGCTCCTCAGGCATCCTCTCACTTTCCAAGATTTCATTAAACAATCTGGATAAAAACTCCACTGCCATCTCTCCTAAACATCTCTTTGCTGCCACAGGTATGTCATTTTGGCACACAGCCTTTCCATTCTTCATTCTGTTCATAGCTGTCCTTACTTCCTCCTTGCTAATCTGATGCACTTCCTGGTTCACTATCCCCACGTCATCCAACCTTCTCTCTCTCATATTCTCTTTATTTAACAGACCCTCAAAGTATTCTTTCCATCTTCTCAACACACTCCTCACTTGTGAGTATGTTTCCATTATTATCCTTTGTCACTCTTAGCTGCTCAGTCCCTCTGTCTAGCTAACCGGTACAGGTCCTCTTCTCCCTCCTTAGTGTCCAACCTTTCATACAACTCTCCATATGCCTTATCCTTAGCCTTCGCCACCTCTTTCTTCACCATACATCTCATTTCCTTGTACTGCTATCCACTTTCTTCATCTCTCTGACAATCCCACTTTTTCTTCGCCAACCTCTTTCTCAGTATACTCTCCTGTACTCCCTCATTCCAACACCAGGTCTCCTTGTCCTCCTTCCTCTCTCCAGATGTCACACCAAGCACATTTCTAGCCATGTCTCTTACTAGCTCTGCTGTAGTTACCCAGCTATTCGGTAACTCTCACTGCCACCCAGTACCTGTCTTAACTCTTCCCTTAACTCCACCTCACAATCATTCTTTTTCTACTTCCACCATTTGATCCTTGGCACTGTCCTCACTATCTTCCTTCTCTTCTTGATCACCAGTGTCATCCTACAGACCACCATCCTATTCTGCCTAACTGCGCTTTCCCCTGTCACCACTTTGTAGTCTCCAGTGTCCTTCAGACTGGTCCTCCTGCATAGGATATAATCCACCTGTGTGCATCTTCCTCCACTCTTGAACCTCACCCTATGCTCCTCCCTCCTCTTAAAATATGTATTCACCACAGCCATGTACATCTTTTTCACAAAATCCACTACCATTTGACCTTTTGCATTCGTGTCCTTAACACCATACCTACCCATCACTTCCTCATCCCCTCTCTTCCTTTCACCAACATGCCCATTGAAATCTGCTCCAATCACCACTCTCTCACCCTTGGGTACACACCACCACTTGATCCAACTCACTCCAAAATTTTTCTTTCACATCCATTGTACACCCAATTTGCAGAGCATATACACTACTACCATTCATCATCACGCCATCAGTTAACAGCTTCATAAACATCACTCTGTCTGACACTCTTTTCACCTCCAAAGCACTCTTGGTATACTGTTCCTTCAGGATAACCCTTACCCCATTTCTTCTCCCATCCATACCATGGTAGAGCAATTTGAACCCACCTCCGATTTTCCAGGCCTTATTCCCCTTCCATCTGGTCTTATGCACGCACAATATATCAACCTTCCTTCTCTCCATCATATCAGCTAGCTCTATCCCTATACCAGTCATACTGCCAACATTCAAAGTTCCAATTTCCACTACCACACTCCTAACCTTCTTCCTCTCTTCCTGCCTTTGGTATGCCTTCCCCCTTTTGTTCTCCTTCTCTTTTTCCTTTGACCAACAGTAGCCCAATTTCCACCAACACCCTGTTGGCTAATGGTACGGATGACAGTCGTTGTTAACTTGGGCCTTGACCGATCTTGTATGGAAATCTATATTGTTGTCCACATATGTCATTTGGCAAAACTTTTACACTGGATGCCCTTCCTGATATAACCTTCCCCATTTATCTGGGCTTGGGACTGGCACAAAGAAATGCACTGGCTTCTGCATCCCCAGTGGCTGGGTTAAAGACCAGGATAGCATCCAGTCAAAACAGATCTGTACAAACCAGAATTAAAAAAAAAAAAAAAAAAAAAAAAAAAAAAACAGATCCAAGAACATTTCCAAAACAACCAAGCTCCCACCAAGGCTGATTACAAATGGTATGGCCTCTATTTATAACAGTACTGTCTCAGCTAAAGAACAAAAATAGTTTAGTTGCAGAAAATTCAAGCTGATGTAAGATGCCAGATGGATTAGATACTGAAACTTGTCCACAGTATATTAGGTCAGGATGTGAGACAAAATGGCATGGACAATGACTTGGCTGAGTGATAAATAGTCTTAATTAAACAGTCGCCTGGTTTTTGAAGTATTAAGTACGTATGGAAATATTGCTTCATTGCATAATTTCTAAGAAGTAACAGTATCTTCTTTATAGTATGATATAAATGGACAATGACAATTTTTCTGTCTCACACCCTGACATTTCACACTATACTCTTCATCGTGTAGGTGTCTCAGTTATGGAACTATGAAAATAAATATAAAATATGAATAATAAGTGGAAAACAGTGGTTTCTTTACTGCAGGACATCCTACATTATCAATTTTAGCATCATTTTGTTAATTACTCCTTATCCTTTCCAGTGATGCTTGTTATTAGCTAGTATGTTACTTAAAGAAATCAGACCCAAAAAAGGTTGGATCCCGTACGGCATATGGTTAACTGGAAGTGTACAAAAAGGTGGTATTGGCTTAAGTGAATTAAGTACATATAGAAGAAAAAATAAAATGATACAGTTTTACCCATATAAAAGATGTTTAACACATTTTAGCACTGAATGTAAATTCCACAACAAGTACAAATATGACTCTGTCATTGTCCATGTTGGAGTGAATGACTTGAGATGTACCTCCCTGGACTACATGAAAAGAGACATAGAAGAGCTCTTGGGTTATGTGGCCCAGGCAGGTATGACCCTAGACCTGAGAAGCATCCTGCCTTCGCCTAGAATGATACCACAATATAAGGACAAAATGATTGACTTCAACAATTGGCTAAGCTTCTGGTGTCATTCAAAGGGGATCCAGTATCTGCCTGGGACGACATGATCGACAGACCGCAATGCTTTGCCAGATATGGTCTGCACCTGTTGCCCCTGGGATTCAGGTTACTGGCTAAGGCTCTTGCCACCCCTATAGTGCCATTTTAGGCAAAGTTCAAAGGACAAAACCACCACCGCAACAGGTACAAGCATGCAAATTCTGAAGGTAATGCTACTCAATGCTAGAAGTCTAAATCTCAAAATGCACTCTCTCGAGGCACTCCTAAAAATGGAGAACATTGATATCTGTGCAGTAACTGAGACCTGATGTCCTTCAAGAATGCAACTGCAGTCATAACATGTGGGTTGTCCTGCCTCAGGCAGCCCTCGGTCGGCCGGATTCCAAAGTCTGGGTCCGACGTCGGCTGATGTCGCATTTCTCTCCGACGTCAGAGCGGCTGGAGTATATAAGCATCAGCCGACACCATTTTCTTCAGTCTTTCTTGCCGCGCGGTGCCCGAAGCAGAAGCAGTTCGCAAGTGCCGGTCGGTCAGCTCTTGTATTCTACGATACCGAAGTCATCAAAAAAGCTAAGTACCCCATTGGGGACCTTTTCTTGCCTCAGCCGATGTCAGAAATTACTGAAAAAGTTAACAATTGTCTTTTTTATGGTAAACAAATACCTCATAAGGATTTCCACTCTTACTGCCTCCCTTGCCTGGGCCCAGACCACGACGTCTCGGCCTGTGTAGCCTGTGCTCGCTTCAACAAGCTCTCAGGCGCCGGGCGGAGTTCGCTGAAGACTTTTTCGGTGATAAATTTGCTTATACCATGCCGTCGGATCTTCCGACATCGCAAACTCCCAAAAAGCGAAAAGACCGGGACCGACATCCTCGGCCCGCGTCTACTACCGACTCCACGCCAAAACCTAGCGCGAGTGCTCCGGTTCCCTCTGAGACGGTCTCTCCACCGCTCCGAACCGAAGACACCGCATTACCGACGACTCCGATTCCAGACATTACTCCGACGCCAGTTATAGATTTTCCTCCGGATACCGAAACCGAGGAAATGCCCCGAGACCATTGCTGTAGACACGGTCACTCCTGCATGTGGAGCTGCCAGGCCTCCTATGGCCATGTCTATAAAGGCCTACACTAGGGCTAAGGCAGCCAGCAAAACAAAACATATTACTTCTAGATCCTTACCTCAGCCGACTCCAGAGACACAAATTATGTCCATGGCTGCTGATTTAATTTCCATGATTAGAGGTTCACAGACCCATCCAGAGAGAGCATCCCAGCCTCCTCCTGATAAAAGGCCCCGGGTTGAACCCTCTGACCCTACTCCTTCAGATGAGGACTCTGAGGGCTCTGTCCACTCTGATAGCCAGGAAGAGCTCTTCCAGACCTATGAGGACTCAGATGCAGAAGATTCCATACCTTCGGCCTCCCCACCTGAGGATATTTCCTTTGGGGAAGTTCTGCACACCATGAGGGAACATTTCAAGTGGCAGGGCCAGGAATATTCTGATTCCAGGAAACGCCTTAGGACTTTCCTTAAGAAGCCTCAGCACAGGCCCTTAGCTATTCCTCCTGTACTTGATGTTCTGGATGATTTGTATTCTGATTCTAGTGCTACCCCTGATACTCTCCCTCCTGCACCAGCCAAGCCAGACAGGTATTACAGGGCCCCTGAAACTCATTCCCATTTATTCAGGGCCCACGCTGTTGATTTGGAAACCATTTCACAGGGGCCTAAAGGAGTTTCAGCTTCCACCTCAAAAAATCCTTTACCCTCCAACAGGGAAGCAAGGTCATTAGAGAGATGGGGTAAAAAGGTTTATACTTCCACTACCTTATCTATGAGAGCTTTAAATTGCCTTTTTCATATGTTCCAATATCAGGATTATCTTTTGGAAGATTTACAAAAAACACTAGCTTCTCCTGATCCTTTAGGCAGGAAGACTTTGCAGGAAGCTGTACATAACACTCAGCAAGTAAGCAATCACTTCCTGCAGTGTGGATATTATGCACTGGAAGCTTCATGTAGGGCAGCTATGACAGGGGCAGTAATGCGAAGACATGCTTGGTTAAAAGATCAACCTCTACCAGATCATGTAAAAGCAAAGCTTCTGGATGCACCTTTGGAAAAGAACAAGCTTTTTGGTGCAAATGCTAAGGATGTACTAAAGACCATCGAAGAAAAAGCAAAATCAGTTCAAACTGTAAAGGATTTCCTCCAGGTTCAACCCCCCAGATTCAGTAGGAATTGGCCTTCAAAAAACTGGTCCTTTCCTAATCCAGAAAAGTTTCAAAGGGGTAAGAACAGACGTGGCCGAGGAAGAGGCCAATACAGAGGCCCTTACAGGGGACGTCAATGGCAGCCAGGAAACCAAAGAGGTGACGCAGGGGTTTCTCCGGCCCAACAACCACAATCTCAATGACTTTCCTCTACTACCGCCTACCAGGGAACAACTGGAAGCTCCCCTGGGCGGGAAATTATCTCTGTTTGCAGAAAACTGGCACAGACTGACAAAGGACAAATGGGTTTTGGACATTATAGACCGAGGGTACAGGTTTCATTTTCATACCTTACCAAGAAAACAAGGCATGCCAAATCTACCACAACATCAAAGGGCAGAGGCTATCGAGCAAATCTCTCTGCTAACTCAAATGAAAGCAATAGAAAGAGTTCCACAACAAGAACAAGAACAAGGATTTTACTCAAGACTGTTCCTTGTTCCAAGAAAAGAAACTCAATGGAGACCAATACTGGACTTGTCCGCATTAAACACCTTTCTCATAGTACCAAAGTTCAAAATGCTGACTCTACAGCAACTTCTTCCCATGCTGGGCAAGGAGTCGTGGCTGATTACTCTGGACCTCAAGGAGGCATACCTGCATGTCCCTATCAGACACAGTTGCAGAAGATACCTCAGATTTCTTGCAGGGCCAGAGCATTATCAATTCTCAGCATTGCCATTTGGCTTATCTACTGCGCCCAGAGTGTTTACAAAATGCCTGGCTTCAGTAATTGCTCATTGCAGGCTCCAGGGTATACAAATTTACCCGCACCTGGACGACTGCCTCATACAAGCGGACGACAAATTGATGTTGACAAAAAATCTGGAATATGTCATACGATTACTTCAAGCTCTGGGATACACAGTCAACTTCCACAAGTCAAGACTGCAGCCATCCCAGCAAATAATCTTCTTAGGAGCCAAACTAGACACAGCCTCTCAAATGGCTTACCTGACAGAAGACAAGCAAGAGAAGTTAACTCAATACTTCAAAGGTTTAGCAAAGCTCACCCAGATGACTGCAAGGAGAGTCCTACAGGCCCTGGGTTACATGGCATCCTGCATCCTACTGGTTCCATTAGCAAAACTACACATGAGAAAGCTTCAATGGTACCTAAAAAGCGTTTGGTCTCAGCACAGCAACAACTTGGAGACAATCATACCACTCATCCCATGCTTACAAAAGGAATTCCTATGGTGGGCCTCGGTGAGCCAGGAAAACACAGGTATGTCATTCAAAAAACCACAGATGACACAGACCATGACTACAGACGCCTCAGACCTCGGATGGGGGGTGCACATGGAAGGCAGATGTATACAAGGACAATGGTCTCCAAAGGAAACACATCTGCATATAAATCAAAAGGAAATGCTGGCAGTAATGCATGCTATCGAGGCTTTTCAAAACCAACTCCAGCAAGGTCACTTAATGATACGGACAGACAACACCACTGTGATGTGGTACATAAACAAGCAGGGGGGCACTCACTCTTATCCCCTTTGCAGACTGACAATGCAGCTTTGGGAGAAATCACTGAGTCTAAACATCCAGTTGCAATCACAGTTTGTTCCAGGAAAAGACAATGTGTTGGCGGACAGCCTAAGCAGGAATTTCACAGATCCACACGAGTGGAGGTTGCATCCGAAGGCTTTCAGACAACTCACTTCGACATGGGGCAAGCCAGAAGTGGACCTATTTGCCTCTCACCTCAATCATCTACTACCAAAATTTTGCACAAGGACATACCATCCAAAGGCTTGGAAAATAGATGCTCTTTCATTCAACTGGAACTCCCTAGCAATCTATGCATTCCCACCTCTGCCACTGATGACCTCAGTATTACTAAAGATGAAAGCAGAGAAGCCCAAGGGAATCATAATAGCTCCGGATTGGCCAAGACAACACTGGTACCCACTACTACGGAGCATATGTCACACCAGGAGGTGGGCCATCCCTCAGTGGCCTCTACTTTTGACTCAGCACAATTTCGAAACACTGCATCCAAACCTTCAAACTCTGCAGCTAACAATTGGAATACCAGCAAAGGGCATGATGCATCATTGCTGAACATCCCACTTATCTTGGAATATTTGGCAGATATGTTACAGAGTGGCCTCTCATATTAGTCAATAAAAATACATGCATCTGCTATTTCAGCCAGATACAACACTGATCCTCCTGTTTTTTCTCACCCCTTACTAAGGCAATTCCTCAGGGGAATCAAGAACATTAAGCCTCCAAGAAAGGCCCCAGTGCCAGCCTGGGACCTCAATTTTGTCTTAGAAAAACTGACTCTACCTCCTTTTGAGCCAGCAGCTTCAGTTGACTTGCAATTTCTCTCATGGAAAACAGCCTTCCTGTTGGCAATTACCTCAGCAAGAAGGGTTTCAGAACTACAGGCCCTAATGGCAATACCACCCTTTATTATTTTCCACAAAGACAGGGTTTCATTAAGGACCAACCCTAACTTTATGCCAAAGGTGGTATCTAGGGTTTCTCTAAATCAAGCCATCCATCTGCCTGCCTTCTTCCCCAATCCTGAGAATAAGGGGAAAAGGATTTTACATACCTTGGACATTTATAGACAACTTTGATACTACCTGGACAGAACCAAGGCCAGTAGGAAGTCTGAACAGCTTTTTGTAGCTTACGCCCCTGCAGTCCAAGGAAAAGCAATTTCAAAACAGACTATTTCTAAATGGATTGGACATTGCATCAGATTCTGTTATTCCTATCATGGAAAGACTGTTCCAGCCTATGTCAGACCACATTCCACCAGAGCTACAGCCACCTCTACAGCATTTTTAAGAGGGGTGCCTACAAAGGACATTCTAGAAGCTGCTACATGGAGCTCCATGCATACATTCTCAAAACACTACAATCTCCCTCTATACTCCAGATCCAGAGCAGGCTTTGCTTCGGCAGTCCTGCAGGGTTTGATTGCCACACCATCTCTTTCCTATAGCATATCTCCTCCCCCAGCTAAGCTATGGTATTCTACCCACATGTTATGACTGCAGTTGCATTCTTGAAGGACATAGTACAGTTTTGTACCTACCATAAATGTAGATGTCCGAGAGACATGCAACTGCAGTCGGGTTTTCCCTCCCTCCATACCCCTCTATGCTTAGGGTCCACTCCTATCCCTCTCTCTTAGCTGGGGATATCTGTTATGGTGTATTTGTTTTATTGCTCATGTATTTGTTTGGAATCCTGTTTTTGTCTTCCAATTTGATTACAGCCTTCCTTGGAGGGCACCTGGCATCTGGGGCAAGAAACACTGAAGAAAATGGCGTCGGCTGATGCTTATATACTCCAGCCGCTCTGACGTCGGAGAGAAATGCGACATCAGCCGACGTCGGACCCAGACTTTGGAATCCGGCCGACCGAGGGCTGCCTGAGGCAGGACAACCCACATGTTATGACTGCAGTTGCATGTCTCTCGGACATCTACATTTATGGTAGGTACAAAACTGTACTGTTCAAGGCTCCAGAGAGCACTCCTGCAATACCAGGCTACAACTCTTACTACACTTTTCGGCCACCAAACCAGGACCGAAACATTAAAGGTGAAGGAGTGTCCATATTCACGGCACCAGGCTAGTTGCCCAACACAATGCGTCTGAAATTCTCCAGGTGCAACTAACACTAGGTAAGACTGCAATCCAAACTGTAGCTTGCTACAGATCCCCCACCATGCCCCAAGATTCTCACTACACCTTTCTAAACATACTGGAAAATATTAAGATACAACCAAACACCCTAATACTGGGTGATTTCAACTACTCTGCCATTAACTGGGAAAACTACTCCTGTACCAACACCTTTGCCCAACAGTTCTTGGAATTCATAAATTCCAGTGCCCTGGATCAACTAATCCATAGTCCCACCAGGGGCTCCAGTATCCTTGACCTGGTCATTACCAACATGGGAAATTGATGCTCCACACCTATGGTCACCCCATTTGTCAGGTCTGACCATAAGCTAATCACCCTTGACATCCACATCCCACCCCCACTCCCCAGTAAGGAAACCTCCATAAAAAAACTTCTCCAAAGCCAACTTCATGCTACTCAAGTCAGAAGTGACAAACTTCATGACACCCATGCAGACGGGAACTGAAAGTTCGACTGCTGAATCCTACACTAAGGGACTGTATGAGTGCAACCACTCATGCATGAATCATACCATCCCAAATAGAACCAAGATGCTCTCCTCCAAAGAAAGGAAGCCAGTCTGATGGTCCCCTGCCATAAACAAACTTTACAACAAAAGGAAGAAATTGTTGTAGAAAAGAGGAAAATCCCAGGATGCAAAAAACTCCCTTACCAGCCTCAGTAAGAAACTGAGATCACTCATAAAATCCTCCAAAGTTAGTTACAAAAATAAAATTGCCAAAGATTCCAAAGACAACCACAAAACATTATTTAACTATGTCAAGAATCTAAATGGCAATGCTCAGATCTTCTCTGAGCTACAACAGAATGGCATTAAATGTACTGATCCCAAGGATATTGCCAATATCCTGGCAGATCAGTTCAGTGCCAACTTCACCCCCCCCCCCACTCCCTAAACGGCCCATCTCAAAACCGGAAGATTGCCAAATTCCGGTAATAATGGCTGCACAGGTAAAAAACGCACTCTCCAAAGCTAAGAAAACAACATCCATGGGACCAGATGACATCCCGGGCTGTGTACTACAAGAACTATAAAATGAACTGGCACCTCACCTAATTGTCATGTTTAATCATAGCCTTACCTCAGGCTTTGTGCCCACTGAGTTGCACACAGCTACAGTTGTCCCACACCACAAGGGGGGATCCACCTTGGATCCCGGAAACTACTGCCCCATCAGTCTGATGAGCCTGATCTGCAAGGCCATGGAACGTATTATCGTGGGACTTATAAACAAAGACATTGGCAAACTTCAAACACTGGACCCCACCCCGTTTGGGTTTGTGAAGGGCCGATCTTGTCTCCTGAACCTGATTGACTCCTTTGCATCAGTCTCCATTGCTGTGGACGAGGGTAAGGCAGTCCACACAGCCTATCTGGACCTCGCCAAGGCCTTTGACACCATCCCCCACTTTGGAATCAAAGATAGACTTACTAAGCTGGGCATTAATCCCTACATCACTCGATGGGTTGCCAACTGGCTTACTGACAGAACCCACACTGTAAAAGTAGCCAACTCCAAATCCAGCTCCAGACAAGTGGAGTACCTCAGGGTTCAGTCCTGGGACCGCTCTTGTTTGGCATCTACTTCTCTGAAGTACAGGCCAACACTAAGGGACTCTGGCTAACAAAGTTCGCAGATGACTGCAAACTGGGAGCCATTACTGAATCCCCAAATATTACTTTAATTAAGGGTAGACCTATACTTTACTTGGTCTTTATGGGAACTGGAAATGAGGCAGTTAGTACAGTGGATGCCTGCTAGCTATTTCCCGGGCTTTTTGTTTAAATGTCTTAAGCTAAGGCACAAATTGTGGCGTACTTTTCCTCCAATACAACACTAAGGCCAATATGAGTGGATGAAGCTGGTTACTTGGGCACATTACCTGACCATGTGCTAGTCAGACTGTGATATACGCTTTTAAGATCTGAAATTGCGCTCCTGCCTTTAATTACTGTTTGCATTTTATCTCTACATCCAGTTGTTCACTGCATATTGTCTTTGTAATGTGCACAGTGCCTTATATCCTGCCTCTGTTGTGTATTTTCTAAACTATGTATTAATCACTTGCTGTTGATCATAGCATTAAGAGTCAC
The DNA here is from genome assembly GCF_019279795.1 of Protopterus annectens. Classification (NCBI taxonomy): domain Eukaryota; kingdom Metazoa; phylum Chordata; order Ceratodontiformes; family Protopteridae; genus Protopterus; species Protopterus annectens. Next base: position 862,465,287 of record NC_056747.1, on the reverse strand, counting down.
CTCAGGGTGTCACTGACATGTTTGTGTTACTTGGATATTATTGAATAGTTCTAATATGTCCTGTTTGCATTCCCTAGCCATCACTGCTACTTTTCTGTCCTCTTTTAAACTCCATTTATACTAAATTAAGAGTTTTTTTTTCTCACATTACAGCTTACAAAGTGTTCTCTCACCCACCAGACAAGTGTTTGTCCACATTTTTACCCTGAACCAACCCTAATCTTCAATGCATCTTGAACCTAAGCTAACTACCATAACATAAAATAGAAAACTCTTTAGTGAAAATAACAAACGTACTACTGAACAAAGACCTAACAGTGTATGTGTTCTACGTATTGTCTAGACCTTTATTCTGGTGTTTAAACACAATTATAAATGTATAATCCTTACGTGCATTGCTAGTAGCCTGCAACGGTCTCCCTCCCCTATATTTTCCATCCCTTTCCCCATTCAGCTATCTCTTTAGCCATGGCTACCTTTGCCAGTAGGTGGCAGTATAACCTTACTGTTTCTAACGTTATCCTAATCAGGATCTCTTTGGGATAGACTTCTCTCAGTAACTCTCACTCATTTCATTGCTTTTAGCTCTAACTTCGATAGTTTACCCTACAATAATTAAACCATAGACCTAAAGTTATCCCAAACTCATAACTCAGTTCTTCCCTCACCTTTCTTTTCTTGCATTTTCACTGCCTGTTTCACTATCTTCCTGATTGTTTGTGGCAGACAACCTTTCCTTGGCTCTTCCTGCTCCGTTCGCCCTGCGGGCTCACTCCGCTCCCCTACCCTACCCCCAAATTCCACCCACCCCTAGGTCCACTAGATTTATACTCTGCTAACCATACCCCCCTTCCCTATCCAACCACACACTTCACTCCACCCACTCTTCCAACCACTCTCACCTCTTCCCCTGTCTAACCAAATGCTATCACCTCTCATCTACTTCACTCCTTTTATCATAGTATACACATACATACTACCTCCAATCCCATCATGTGCTCAAATACTATACCCCTCTTAGCTCAAATGCTACTACTCCTACATTTATCCTATCTATACTATCATACTCAACCCTTAACCAGCAACCACTCACCAGCCTTTCATACTACTATTCCTTTTCCTTCATTACATTCACATTCTTGTATCCATGTATTCCCTAGTCGTTATCCCATCTAAAATCACCTACTTTTTCCCTATACATTCATTCCTTTGCACAATCGCTCTACTCCCCCACCAAGCAGCAAAACACTTAAAAACTTAATATTACTCAACATACATACCATGAAATACAATATCCTCCCTAACATAATTCAACACCTAACTACCATTCTTATATCCGGTGACATACACTGTAACCCAAGCCCTCATACTACCTCTTCTACATCTAAAGCTATCCTACTAACCTCTCTTAATGCCCAAAGCATAGTTAATAAATACCCAACCTCCATGCTTGGCTTACACACAAACCAGACATCCTATGTATCTCTGAAACCTAGTTAAAACCACATATAAATGACTGTGAAATAGCACCACCCACATATTCAATCATTAGAAAAGACAGAACCCATAAAAAAGGTGGAGGAGGAGCTCTTATGTACTTATCCTTCTTAGTAGTTACTCCCTATGATAAACCTATTCCCCAATTTTCCAATGCAGAACTTACTGTGGCTGTACTTCAAATAAATATACATAAACACATATGCATAGCTGCACTTTATATTCCCCCTGGCAGTAATATCCCTATACTCGAGGACATCCTCTCATGGCTTTCAAGCAACATTAGTAATGAAACTATTATACTTGGAGAGACAGATATCAATTGGACCTCCATTAAATCTCCCACAAACCCCATAAACATTAACCTCTCTAATTTTTCTCAACTTATTAACTCCACAACCAGACCCTCCCAAAATTCCTACAGTGGTAGCACCCTAGATTGGATCTTAGTTTCTCATCCCCGTTACTTCTCTGACCCATGCATAAAGGTGGCAATAACAATAATAAAACAAGCGTCCATCCTATTACCCATCTCTAAACTCCTAGAAAAATGTGTTCATCTCCAACTCTTTCCATATCTTATAGATAACTTACTAACTCCCACCCAACATAGATTTAGACCCAATCATAGTACCATGACTGCCCTTCTTTCCTTTCTTGAAACCGTGAACAAAGCCCGGGACTCAGGACACATAGTATCTACTTTCCTTCTCAATCTCTCTAAAGCTTTCGATACCACCTCTCACAACCTTCTCCTTGCAAAACTTTCCAACCTAAACCTGTCTCTCTCCTCTCTCAGTTGGTTCACTAGCTACCTCTCCAATAGACAACAATCAGTTAAATGTATAAATGCCACCTCCTCATTCCTAAACACCCTCACTGGTGTTCCCCAGGGTTCCATACTAGGTCCTCTTCTCTTTAATATTTTCATAAATGATTTCCACCACTCAATCCCCAATACAAAACTTATCCAGTACGCTGACGACTCAACTATTATCTGTACTGCCACCTCCATCCCTACACTCCTGAAACTAACCCAAGATGCATTCGCAACCACTGAAAAATGGATGTTAGACAACCACCTAGCCCTCAATGCATCAAAAACTAAACTAATGGTATTTACCACCTCTAAAACCCTCACAATAGACAGAAATACATTCTCCATCACCAGTCAGGACAATACATCTCTCAAGCTGGTATCTGAGGCTAAACTGTTAGGTGTCCACATTGATGACCAGCTTAAATTCAACTCCCACTTGCAGATGAACATAAAAAACACCAGAAACTAGGCATGCTGTACCAGCATAACCACTTCCTAACCGCCCCTACTAAGCTCACTCTACCACATTTTTCATCCCTTCTCTTCTCTATGGTGCCCCACTCTTATCCAATTTACAATCTTCTCTTAAAGCAAAACTCCTATTTGCTACTGGCCACAAGTCATCTTCACATCACTGTGTATCCCTACAAAAACTTCAGTGGTTAGAACTCCCTAACCATCTCTCCTATATCCAGCTTTCTCATGCACACAAACGTATTTTCAACTCCTCCCTCTGTCCCTCCCTTTCCTCAACCTTTAAAATGCACCTCCCAGAAAGACTCTTAAGATCTAACAACCATAAACTAATTGAACTATATAAACCCAATCGTCCCCTTTGCACTTGCTCGTCTATGGAACTCCCTTCCACCATCCATCCGTACCACCACAAATCCCTCTGCCTTTAAAAAAACATTACACTCGCATTTAACATCTCAGTGGGGAATGCTCCTGCTTCCACCCTACATAATTCCATTTCCTCTAATTCACTCTCTGGCCTAGTTGGCATTACTTCTTTAGGTAACTGTTGCAGCATGATGTTTTTCTTTCAACTTCATATCCAAATGTATCTGATACTGAATTGATTTTATTTAATATTACTACCCACTGTTACCTATAATTGTCATTGTAAGTATTTCTACCTGCTGTGATCCATAATTTTTATTGTAACTCTGCAGTTCAAATGTAAATGTGCGTAACTTTGTATTTTTTGGAGCTTTTCTCCCCAGGACTCCATTGAAAATGGGTTCTTCTTGGCCCAGTGGACTATCCTCGTAAACCAACTGCAAATAAATAAATAAATGTGGATACTCTACAAAAGGGCCTTACAGAAACAGATGCTTGGTGTCAGAGCCATGGGCTCAAACTCAATGCCAAGAAATGGATAGTTATCCCCTTTGGGAAAAAAATGATAAGAAAACACAGTAACGCTGATTCCTAAAGGTCCACTTCAAAAAAACGAAGAGCAAATCCAAACGTAAAGAACACTGGAAGCAGGCCACCACGATAAGTAAAAAGAATTTATTTGGCAAGGATGAGCGCTTTCGCGTACATAAAGCACACTTCTTCAGATCCATAAAAACTAAAAGCAACTGGTGCTGTATATATACAAAAAATTTTCTAACAATGGGCAATCAAGCAATAAACAAACAAGCAATAAAGCAATAAAACCATCATTCAATCAAGAATTTCATTAGATGTAGAAAGCCCAAAAAGACATTGTTAAAGGACTAGGAGCATATATAAACATTTCAAACATCTATAAGCTTTTTGGTAGTGCTAATGTCTAAACATATCTGTTGCACACTGGCCCATAAAATAAAATGATGTCTAAGCTAATCACATAAAAAATAATGAATAAAAAACTGAATGAATGAATGAAAGAGTAAATAAACATGTTTCAAACGAATATGTTTGTGCAAAATAGCAATCACAATATGAATTTCAAACAAACACAGAAACACTGCAAAAATACAAATATGTAAAAAGCAAAAATGCAAAGCCTTCTCTCAGAGAGCTCAAAATGCATCTTGGATGTCCGCCTACATGGCGATGTATGGCAGAAATACAGGGACAGAATATAAAACACAAACACTATATAGAATTAACAGAATGTTAATATTACATAGAACTAACGTGATGTTCAAATTAACGTGATGTTAAACATGTAACCATGAATTACCACATAGGTGGCAGTACACTAAACACCGAAAGTGTGAGGAGACTTGGGGACACAGGTGGACAGTGGTCTCACCTTTGATAACCACATCGCCACAACAGTCAGGAAATCCTTCTATTTGGCACACCTCATCACTAAGGGCTTTTCATCCAGAAAAAAGGATGTTATTGTCCCACTGTACTCATCCCTCATTAGACCCATTATAGAATATAACACCCCATTTGTTATGTACCTCTCAGGACATCTGCAACAACTGGAAAAGCCGCAGAAATACCTCACTAAAAGAATCACAGGCCTAAAGCAGATGCCCTATGCTGACCACCTTAAAAAACTCCAGCTATACTCTGTTGCATATCATCTACTCAGAGGCAATCTCTGCTTAACATACAAGGCCATGTCAAACCCAGAGCTGTTGGACATGCTACACTTAAAGAAATCCCAATTCCTCAGAGCCACACGCTCCAGGGATCTAAACCTTGTCATCACAATAAACAAAACATGCTGGGAGGGATAGGTTCCTGACCCAGAGACTCCCCAGACTCTGGAATAGACCGCCCATACATGTCAAGCAGAGTACCTCTTTGGCCCTCTTCAAAAGGAACTTTGATTGGATGGAAGAAAGGAAATTCACCCCGGGGATCACGTCAGTCGTCCTGCTAGACAGGGGTCCAGGGAAGTAAATAGTGTGGGAAGAAATAGCCAGGGAATTGTTATGGCTAGGCTTGTATAGGCCCGACAGCTTAGTACCAAACTATGAACCTATGTATGCAAGTATGGTCATAACTGGTTTATGTATACATAAGCAGTGGTGAGGGAGGTGGATAGGATGAGGAAAATTGAGAGAGAATAGGATGCAAAACAGTGAGGAAAGATGCGATCAGGCTGATATGAAGTAAGATGGCTTGAACCTGGCCTCCTCAGATCCAACCTACCAAATAACATTACCAGCATAGAACACCCCAGAAAGTTCATGCTCACACTAAAGAACTACCATTATAATTCCTGGACCTGTCTTTTGCCAAACCTAACATCTTTCTCACCCTTTTTCACTTCTTCCCTCCCCTCACTTCCAGCATCCTACTAACTTTTCCTTGCTCCTACTCTTAAATACACTGCTCAGAAGCACCTGCCTGCCCTATCTCTCTTTACCTATAATCCACTTTCACCCTACCCCTCTCTTCTTTTACTACTACCTTATGGACTTAATCTTATTCCCTTCAAACCCATTTTAAACGTTCTGTGTCTCAATGCCTTTGTGTATCATGTACTGTGAAAGATAAGCACTGTGTAAATGATGTATTGATAAATATGTATTTTCTATACTATCTGATGCTGTTTTTAAAACAATGTTATGATCTATGCTATTTTGAATTTTTCAATTTACTGTTTTATCTGTAAATTAGTGTTCTGGAGCTTTTCTCCCTAGGCCTCTGCTGAAAATGGGTCCCTGACCCAGTCAGACTTTCCCGGTCACCAAATGTCAATAAATCAATCAAATAAATAACTATTGGTAAAAAGTGGTTGTTAGAGAAGATTGATTATTGATTCTGAGAGGGAAATGAACAGAAAGAGCTTTCACTGTGTGTTTCTTAAAAGGTGCATTTGCATCTTGTAGATTCGATATTGAGTTGTTTAAGAGTCGATCTGAATTATGTGGGTGTGTTATTTCTAATGTTAGAGGGAATGGATTCCTTGATTTTTAGTGTACGAATTGAGAAGCTTTTATTGCTTGTGTAAACTTTTGTGAATGGAGTCTGAAGAGCAGGTTATTGGAATAGGAAGGGTTGTAAGAGGTTGTTTGTAATATAGAGGTAAGTTTGCTGACCAGAAAAGGAAAGATTTTCATTGTTTGTAATTTGAATACAAAGGAACTAAGTAGCCTATATCTCTCCTGCCCTCCGGGTACAAGGAATGAGAGACCTTTGTAGCCCAGAATACTGTTTTAGTTTTGGTTTATGGAATATGGTATTTAAAGTTAAGTGTCTAATTAAACCATAATTCTAGGTATTGAAACTGGTGGCATTTTCTAGCAATTTGATCTCCGCAGTAGTTATATGCAAGTTGTTGGGTAGTGATTTTAGTTTGTGTACAGTTCCAAAGATCATAATTGTTCTGTAATAGGTAAATGTTTTGTAAACATGAAGTTAGCATGGATCATACCTCTCAACCTGGAAACATCAAAAGCTGGACAAAGGCCCATGAAAAATAGGTACAAATCTGTATGCTAATCAACACAAAATCTGCATACATAATTATGTAACCCCACCCACTCCAATTGAATTGTGGGATACCAACTTTCAAACGGAAACTGAAGAACAGACAACCAAAATATGGCCCCAGAGGGATTGCATATAAAAGTTGTTATAGTAAAATAGGTTCCTTAATCCTATAATGCTTGATGTTTCATTTTGGAAAGATGATGCCAAATGCCAATAGACTGACAGCTGTTGACTGGAAAGACTGCCATTGAAGGTCATTCCCTTGTAGTGTGGGCTTGATGTCAATAACTTCCAGATAAGCATATATACAGACAATATAGCAGAGAAGGCATTAACACAGGGTGAAGGGACGTAATTTGCCAGCAAGTGCAAGTTATAATTTTGAAAATTATTAAGTTGAGCAGTTTGTCAGAAAAGAACATTACACAGTTTGGTGTGGAAGAGAACACCTGACCTGATCTGGAAAATGTTAATTTACTGTTAGTATTGATTGCCTCTAAATAGGTATGGAGTTGTTTAGCTATTTCTGCAGAATTTGGAAGTGAAAATAAAACAGAGTTTTGAGAATTGACTGACAGTCATAATTAACATTCCCTTAGCCAGAATTCTTTTGGCTTGTCTTTCATAGCAAGTCAAAATAAACTTGCACGGCCAGCAAATGTAGCAAACTCGGACAGACTAAATAAAGCCAGCATAAATAAATGAGTAAACTCGGCCAGCCAGCATAAATAAATATGTGAATGCAGCAACTGCCGTGGACATTAAAAATGCAGCAGCAACGGCTGAACTCCAGACAGATGAGCATACTTGGCCTGCATAACTAAATAAATGGGTAATCTCCCAGTGAAGTACCTCGCAGGATGTGCAGTAGCAAAGCCCACCCCGGACACGCCTCCTAGACTCACAATGTCATGTAATTGTCTAAAAGCACAGTAGCAAAGCCTGCCTCCTAGTAACCCTGACAGCTGTCTGCTGTCACATTTCATTGCAACATTACAACATTACAGTTATGTGTCTGTAAAATATACAGTTGGAAAAATAAGAAAGCGCTCCGGTTTTAGACCCTTTGCCATGAGTTTTATTTCTCAGGGGATGCGATACATGAAATTATGTGAGTAATAAAGGGCGCAAATTGTCCAGGAATGAAGCCCAGGTCCCCGAGAACCTTAACTAAAGCAGGGTATTAAATGGCTGCGTAAGTATTGCTTTTAAGGCATTAAAACAAAGGGTACAAATGGGGACCCATGCTAATATCAAACTTTATATAATCAGAAGATGTGGTATCTTAGATAAACTGCGCATAAACGAAATGCCAGCCTAAAGAAAACGAGCAGCAGACGCATAAGTTCTAGAGGACAGAAAGAGGCAGATATAACCTTACTTTTTATTTATCTCTAAGGCATCTTATGTTCTGAATTTTAACTACAGTTAAGTTACTGTGTTTCTAGAACCGAGACAACTTTTCAGCACTGAACATCGTAAGTAATTTGATGACCCACAGGGAACGTTTGAAACATTCTGTTTTCAAATTATTTTTCAGAACATTTATTTTCTGTGAAAAGGGGAAGCCCAGTTATGTCCATGACAAGTACTTAGTAATGCAAATATTCCATTGGGAAGCGAACGTTGGCTTTTCAGCTATTTCATTCATGGCTTGTAGCTTTGACGTGCCTTTAGAGGAGAGAGTTCAGAGTATGAGTGTGGCTCTTTACATGTCAGTTTAAAGTTATTAACCACGTTATTTGTGTTTAATTTAGCACCCTCTTGTGTTTGTACATCTTTTATTACAGTGCGGACTGTGCTTGTGTGTCTATAACTGGACTAGATCTTTAGGTTGCGTTTGAGAGTATTGTCTCACAGGCATGACATAACTAGACTAGATCTTTAGGTCTGAGCTCCGCGCTCACTGTCACTCAAATGTGCCAATCAATTTGGACACGCCCAAAGCTGCGCAGTACCGCCCGCGAGGTACTTCACTGGGAGATTACCAATAAATGTAGCATGATAATGTAATGTGCAGCAATGGTCGAACACCAAAAACTTTGTATACAGATGTACTACCCATTCAGTGAACCCCATCAAGGACTACAGAATTTTGATTAAACTACAGGTGCAGTACATAATGGTCTTTGCAAACCCTGAAGCCACACTGATTCCATTCACATCATGCTTTTAAAACACCTGTAATCACTGCTGCAGAGGTAAAAACCTCACACTCGAAAGCCAAGATCACAGCATCCATGGGACCTGACAACATCCCAGGCTGCCTTCTACATGAACTACAGAATGAACTGGCATCCCATCTAAGTACCATGTTCAGACATAGCCTCACATCAGGCTTTGTGCCCATTGAATGGCGCACTGTGACGGTCATCCCACTCTACAAAGGGGGAGCCATGACAGATCCCAGGAACTACCACCCCATTAGCCTAACGAGCTTGGTCTGCAAGGCCATGGAACGTATCATCCTGGAATTCATAAACAAAAACATTGGAGATCTCCAAACTCTGGACCCCCACACAGTTCAGGTTTGTAAAAGGCAGATCATATCTCCTAAACTTGATAGACTTCTTTGAAGCAGTCACCAAAGCCATATATGAGGGTAAGGTGGTTCACACAGTCTATCTAGATCTCACCAAGACATTCAACACCATCCCCCACTCTGGAATTATAGATAAACTTACTAAACTAGGTGTAAATCCCTATGTTACAAGATGGGTTGCCATCTGGCTTACTGACAGAACCCACACTGTGAAAGTAGCAGACTCCAAATCAGACTTTAGACCAGTGACAAGTGGAGTACCACAGGGTTCAGTCCTGGATCCTCTCCTGTTTGGTATCTACTTCTCTGAAGTACAGGCTAACACAGAAGGTCTTTGGCTAACTAAGTTCACAGATGACTGCAAATTAGGAGCCATAATCGAAACTCCTAACGATGTGGACATCCTACAAAAGGGCCTCACTGAGACAGATGCCTGGTGTCAAAGCCATGGCCTCAAGCTCAATGCCAAAAAGTGCACTGTTATCCCCTTTGGTAAAAACTCTGTACCCATGAACTACCACATAGGCAGTAGTCTGCTTAACACCGAAAGTATGATAAGAGACCTTGGGACACAAGTGGACAGTAGTCTCTCCTTTGATCACATCGCCACAGTGGTCAGGAAATCCTTCTGCATGGCACACCTCATCACAGAAGTTTCTCATCCAGAAAAAAGAGGTCATAGTTCCTCTCTACTCATCACTCATAGACCCATTATAATAGAGTACAACGTCCCTTTTGGTATGTACCTCACAAGACATCTACAACAACTGGAAAGGCTGCAGAAATACCTCAAAAAGAGGATTACTGGCCTCAATCAGATGCCCTACACAGACAGTCTCAAAAAACTCCAGCTTTACTCCATCGCATATCGCCTACTCAGAGGCGATCTCTGCCTAACATACAATGCTATGTCAAACCCAGAGCTGTTGGACATGCTCCACTTAAAGAAATCCCAATCCTTCCAAACTACACTCTGTAGGGACCTAAACCTTGTCACCAGAATAAACAGAACATGCTGGAGGGATAGATTCCTGTCCCAGAGACTTCCCATACTCTGGCGCTGACCACCTATCTATGTCAAACAGAGCTCCTCATTAGCACTCATCAAGAAAAATCATGATGATTGGATGGGAAATAGGAAATTCACCCCGGGGATCACTTCTGTGGCCCTGCTTGACAGGGGCACAGGAAAATCATTTTTTTGGGTGGCGAAAGCCAGGGTACCTTTTTGGCTAAGGTTGTATAGGCCCTAGGGCCAGTAGCCTAGTACCTACCTGTGAACCTATGTACACGACCCTTCAGCACGGGCAAGTCAGTACATACCACCCAAACTTAATTAAAGGGTGCAAGTTGGGTTAAAACTACAGAAATGACAAAGGCACTTGCTGGGGGAAAGAAAAAAAATCACACCAGCTGTGCAACCCAGAACAATATGGACTACAACTATTGTCTACCAGATTACCACAGCAGTGAAAAATCAAAGCTAAAATGACTAAGGATATCTTAACCCGGATTGTAATGTTCAACTAATAATAGACCTGCACAAAAGAAGCCATGTGACCATTATCAGGAGCATTACATGGAACAGGCAAAAAGTGCTGTCCATAAATATAGAGACCCCCAAAACTGGACAGCATTTTGTTTCTCATAGATCTTAGTGTACTGGTAAAACACTATAACATTTCAGTTTTGGGGGTGCACACCTTATAAGCTGCAAGACTAATAAACAGTGTCTGGGCAAACTGGCATAATCTGTTGCAACACTTGAAAAACGCTTGAGACTGTCAAGCCTACATTTACTCCATACGAACACAACACTATCAAAACGAAAATGGCTAAGAATTTGCAGTAGTCTCTGTTAAATTCATCCATTTTCAATTAACTCAACATGGTCTTCCAACCTTTAACCACCAAACTATGACCTGACAACAATGGTCAGCTCCTTTGCTTTAATAATTAAGATGTTAAACCTCAACTGGAACTTTTTTTTAATATGTAAAAAAGAAATTTCCCCATTACAAGTTAGTTTTGCAGCTTACTAACTTCAAAAATCAGGTGGCTTAGTTGGCTGCACTCTTTGCAAGCCACTCAAGACAATGGGAAGATGGAGTTAAGTACAAGAAACTAAATCTATTACTGAAGAAAAAAAACAAGAACAGTTTATTAATACAACAAGACTAGACAACTGGACTTTAACAATTTTATATCAAGCAAGTCAATTTGACAATATTCATGTACCACCACAGATGAAAAAAAAAACAGACAACAGGGACCACCGGGGGTGCATTTACTTTCACCTTAGGAATCACGATACTACAAAATACTTTTGCTTAAGACCACTTAAACAAGAAACAGTGCCTTTACATTTTTACCTCAACTACAATTCAATACTTCTGGTTTTAGTCATTACACTAGTTTGGACAGGCAGGTAAGCTACCACTTCAACTGTTGTACTGCATTACAAATACTTATTCCAAAACACTGTATCTTTAAGATAAAAGGCTTTAAACTTATTTCAGAATCCTATAACAAACGGAAGTCATAGTTAATAGCCATCCCTTTCAAAATGAAAAAAATTATCCAGTTTTTCAGAAATTTTGCTTCTTCCAACACTCCCATAAAATTCATCTTAAATGCGTAATGTTAGACTGCAACTGAGTTACTTTTCCCGGGGCTTAAGACATAATCCCTGATCTTAGCATGCCACTCCAAGCAAAACTATACACATCTACTTACAAAGTTAGATAGGCGTGTAGAAAGAGATCCACAAACCTCCAATGGCAAAACTTCATTTTTTTTTTTTTTAAGTCCAGTTTTAGTGACAGCGTGCATGGAATTAAGAATACAGGCTCCCAGTTCTCATCTTTTGTGCAGCCTCAAAGGAACACTTATACCACAGGCAATCAACTTTGCAAGGATTAACTATAGTATCCCACAATGTGGCCAAAACTCTTACCTAGTAAGTTTCATAGTCGCCCCAAACTACAACCAAGCACTACACCAACGTGATTTTAACAGATAGCATTCATTAAAATACAAAGAAAACTATTGGCATTATATCTACACATTGTGTTGTTCATACTGATCATAAATAACACATCCTTTAAATACTAACAAAAGCCTTCTGTTCGGCTTTCCATTAGAAAAACTTAATGGAGCCCACACACCTACCTAAACGCAACTACTCCCAACTAAAGCAGGAACACAAGCGCCGCCTATATATTTATTCATATAAAACAAACTTACAATTCCAAATCCAAAACACACTAACATCACTAGCTGTCACCCACCTTTCTCTTCAACACCAAAAATAAAGACCAGTATAGTTCAGCGGCCTAGCGCAGCATTACCATTCCTTCTAAACGCAAGGCCAGTTATAGAGCAATACAGAAAACAATTTAGAAGACTCTCCTTTCAAAAAGGACATTATTTTACAGTAAATAACTCACTGTAACAAAATGGGTGGTCAGTACTACCTCCAAATCATACCCAAATTGAAGGGTTTCTACTGCACATCCAATAACTACCTACATAGAAAAAAAATCTAAAACCATTCAAAAACAACTTGCCAAATTAAATCATTCCTACACATCTACTGTTCCCCAGAATAAAAGACGGAAAGTTTTATATTATACCCTTGCACATGAAATTAAAAGCCTAACTACAAAGCATAATAAATAAACCAGACAGCTAAACAAATTGAGCAAACTTGCTCTTACCAGTTATGCCTCCCTCAATCCCTATTTCTCTCCGAGTCCAACAGGCAGTAGCTGATGTCATCACGCACGCCCCTATAGGCTGGTGATGAGTGGTGACACCAGCCAAAACTTTTAAGTGGTAAGTTACTTAAAAAAAAAGAGAGAGAGAGAGACCAGGAAATTCAGAAATTAAGGGGGCCTCTCAGGAATTAGTGGCACCTCAATATTTTGCCCTCAAAACCGGTAAATACCGAATAATTTGGTGCAGTTGAGAGGTCTGGCATGGATAGATCCTATTCAAATATTTAATAGTAGCAGTGTGATTTGGATCAGAACTATAAAGGACCATGCCATCAGCATAAAGTCAAGAGTTTTTTTTTTTGTGAAGTCTGAAGTGAGCCAATTAACAAATAGAAAAATAAAACAGTGTTATAATACACCTTTGTGGCACCCCTTATTAGAGAGGTATGTATTCACAAAGTGATGAGCTAGTTTTGATCAGTATTTTATTCTCTAGTGGTTCGGTACAATTGGTAACTCCTAGAAGGTTTTGTACCGAGACGCTAGAGAATAAAATACTTTTGCGTCTGAACCAGTGGTCTTGATTTTCCTACTGTTACTAGTTCTATGGACTAGTTTTGATAAGTAGCCAATTGGTATGATAATTGTTGACCTAGCTTGCAGTGGTGGGACCTGAAATCTGAACTAATCAGTGCTGTGTTTTAGTTTGTAATCAGCAGAACTGCAGCCGCTGGATTAGCTGTTTGGAAGCAAGCTTGGGTGAGGTCTCAGGCCCTATTTGAGTATGTCACAGTACAACTCTTCAGTGCCTGATTGAAGAGGGAGCTGTTGTTTGGACCCTGTGTGGAGTAAATGTTTTAAGAGACTGGTGAAAATGAGGAAGGCTAAGCAGTCTTTGAAGCTTCCTTTGCTCATAGGTGCAGCTGTAACTAGCAAGAGCTGGCCATACCATTTGAAGCAGAATAAAACAAAACAGCCAAAAGGTAAGAAAGGTCAGGAAGACAGGAAATGGAAAGCAAATTAGAAGGGGAAGCCTAAGGTCCCTCAGGGTGGAGACCCTGATAGAGAGCAATTTGGACTCATTTCCACTTTTCCCCCACCACCAGCCCACCTAAACCCATCTACTCCATACACCAAATTCCTAAGAGTAAGAGCTGCCTTGCTTTCATTTTAGTAGAATGAGAAAAATTTACACAAGAAAAAAAGCTTTACAGGGTTCAGTTATTAAAAATGTCAAAGCTCTCCAGTGTCCCACCATTTCCCAGCGAACAAAAGCACTTCAATCCACCCCAGCACAAGACCTTTTGCTGCAGTGTGTCAGAGTGCCAAAAAAAGGGTGGGGGGGGGGCAGTGCATAGATTTCAACTCAGGACAGTTTCTTATTACAAGAAACAAGGGACCAAGGAGTTTGTGTCAGACCTGTCAAGGCTAAATAAGTTTCTAAAAGTGTCAGTTCAAGATGTGAACCCTGCAATCCCTTTTCAATCAGCTTCCCCCCCATACCTAGGGAGAAAATGCATTTTCTCATATCTGAACCAGGGGGTTCTCACTTCCATTTCATTACAGAAGTAGTTACTAAACATGCTGACCAGGAAATTATTGAGAAGCATAGCTAAATTTTCCAGCTGCCCTAGACCACTGTTTGGTTAAATGGTTTGCTTGGAGTCAAATAGTAAAAAGATGAAAGCTGATAGAATCAAACCTTAGACTACATGAAGCAGCTCGTTTAACAGCTCATAGCTTTTTTTTTTTTTTTTTTAACACTCCACCCACTCTTCTGGACTGAATCCGATAGCTCCTCTATCTACACCCAGTCAGTTAGTTTGTTCACAAGAGCAGGGAGTCCCCAGACAAGGTGAGAGCCCTACAATTCATTCATTCCTGTCTGGGAATCCCAATTGCTTTATCTGATCCATATTGAGTGTCTGGTGGTAGAGAGCTGGCTGGGTTACTTGTCCTGTGGGGTGGTCTGCCCTCTTCCTAGAGAGAGCAGCCCCCCTCCCCTGGAGTTTCTGTTTCAAACTCTTCTATGTGATGCCATCCAAGGAGAAGCTTGCTTCAGCACACAAATGTCCCACAGCTTATGTGTAATTTCAAACAGCAACATGAGCTGTCTAGATATGAGCTTCCCTAGGTATCACCCATGTCAGCCAGTGCCACTTTCCTCCTCTGAAAATGGGTAAGCTGGCAGTGATTGCTCTCTCCCATCCTCTCCTGCCAGCTTCTACAGGCACCTGAGCTGTTATTTAAGCTCTGGTTGTCTGCTGCTTAGTCAAGGTTGTATCCTTGCACTCCACGGAGCTGGCTACAATTTATAGCCTTTATCCTCTATGCTCACCCCTAGACTTAGTCACCAAACCAAAGTGCCTAGCTGCAGTAATTGCTTTTTTGCAGGACAAATGGTATCTACATTTACCCACATCTGGGTGACTGCCTGCTTCATGCAACTGTCTTAGCAGAGATACACAAGGCAGTTTATTTCACCATGGCATGTTGCCAGAACTTGGAACTCCATCTGAGCCTGTCAAAGTCATATGTGCTTATTCCCCCAAGAAAAGACTTGTTCTTGGGAGCTCATGTGGACACCATATACCAGAGTGTCTTTCTCCTTCAAGCGGAAGTAATCTTGGTAATTTTTAGCAACTGT